>NW_024081013.1:1030381-1056841 GCF_003009895.1 Hyaena hyaena
GTCAGAGAGAGAGGGAGTCACAGACTGAAACAGGCTCCAGGCTCTGAGCTGGCAGTCAGCACAGAGCCCGACGCGGGGCTCGAACCCACGAACCGCGAGATCATGACCTAAGCGAAAGTCGGACGCTTAACCGACTAAGCCACCCAGGCACCCCTGGGTGCCCAATTCTTGATTTCAGCTCGGGTCATGATCCCTCAGTCATGGGATTGAGCTCTGTCAGCACAGAGCCTGCTTGAGATTCTCTCTCTCCCTCTCTCTGCCCTTTTCCTGCTCGTGCACACTCTCTCTCAAAATAAATAAAATAAACATTAAAAAAAGTGTACAAAGCATAAAACACATAGATTAGAAATATCCATTCAATCATGTCCATAGACAATCTGGTTTCCCAGACACATAGGCCCCCTTAGGACAAACTCAATTTAGGAGAGCTTTGTTTTGTTTTATGTTTTTCCTGTTTTGCATACTCCGGGCACCAGAATCTTGATTTTTATGGTTGTGTGGAGATGTATTGGGCAAAGATAGAAGCACTTCCAGGAATTTTTATTTAAGGATCTGGAGGTGATGACAGAAAGATCTAGAGCCCAGGACTGGGCTCCAGACAGGAGCGAACCACGCATGTTTTACTCCGCATATCTTTACACAAGGTGGTGTGAAGGTAACAGGAGGTTCGGACAAGAATCTTACTTCTCCCACTGAGGCTCCAGTCGAAGCCTTACTGGGGCTGGATGGTGCTGACTGAGTGGTGTCCTGTATGACTCACCTGTGTACCTGGCTGGGCACGCGCTGCTCAGGCCACCATGAAGCACCGTGCCTTTACTCCTCACTTCCGGTGACGGAAACTTTCCCGTGAGCTCTCTGGTACAAAGCATGTTCCAGGTTCCATGGGCCACAGTGACAGGGGCGATACCGTGAGTTGCCTTGGAAATAAGGCCCCCTGCTTTACAAGTGAGGCAGCTCATGACACTTTCTGTGTCACCAGTAAACGTTCTTCCTGACAGTTATCGTCCTGTATACCCTCAGTGCAACGGGATCAAAAGCCATACCAGGAGCTACTGGAGCTTGTGTGAAATAGGGAAATGCAGAAGCACACGAAGCATAGCTATGGTCCATCTTCGAGACCTTGGGACCTTCCGTTTGTAGACATGTGACATGACATCAAATCTTTACTAGTCAAGTGCCAAGGACCAGACTCCAGAAAGCCGATCTCTAGCTCATTGTATTTTATTTTGTTAATGTTTTATTTATTTCTGAGAGAGAAAGGGAGAGAGACAGAGAGAGACAGCTTGAGCAGGGTAAGATCAGAGAGAGAGGGAGACACAGAATCTGCAACAGGGTCTAGACTCTGAGCTGTCAGCACAGAGCCCGACACGGGGCTCAAACACACGAACCGTGAGATCATGACCTGAGCCGAAGTCGAATGCTTAACCGACTGAGCCACCCAGGCATCCCGCCCCCCACCCCCCTCATTTTAAATTGTTAACATTGGTAGGTGTGTGTGTGTGTGTGTGTAGGTGTGTGTGTGTGTGTGTGCTTGCATGTGTGTGAACTGAGTGGAAACGGATTGAAAAGACCCAGGTGGTAAGGGGGAGGTGACCATGTACTAATATCATCTTATTTCACGCCCATGAAATACCAGCTCCTCAGCCGTGCTCACCAGCCGCAGTGAAGGTAGAGACTGTGTCGTCAGCCGAGATGTCTCATGAAGGAGGTCCCTGTGTGTAACAGTTGGAAGTCCAGTCTGGTCGATTAGACACTGGGTCTGACAGTAGGCTCTAGTTCTTAGAAGCTGCACAGTCTTGGGCAGACTATTTAACCTTGATTTTCCCAGCTACAGAAGCAACACAAGACAGCCCGGGGAGAGCACTTAGCTCAGAGGAGTGGATTTAGGAAGCACTCAGCGAATCTCAGCTCTCCGGGCTGTATTTAGTGCTGGAAGCCAGTGGACTCTCAGCCGGAAAACCACGTCCCACGTGACTTCCCGAGCAACTCGCTCAGACTCTTCCTGAATGATAGTACCGTCTCTTCCCCTCTGCCAGCCCAATTTCTACACATCTCCCACAGCCCCGCTCGGTCTCACCCTTCCTCCGTGAAGGCCTTCTAAGGCTACGCATGGTGCTTTCCCACCCCAGCAAACTGGGAACACCGGGCAGCGGTGTGTGGGTCCAGACCCTTCTCCGGAATCCTGCCCTGCAACCTGTGCACAGGTGAGGTTTGGTCAGGAGGCCCGCATGACACCCAGACGCCTAAGGAAAGGCTACCGTTCAGGGGTCCTCATCGCCGGCTTAGCCCACATATCGGAGGGAATAATACACATGGCAGCATGAGGGACCGGCCCGGGCACCGACCACGGCAGGCGGCTGCCATCCCCTTTAGCATGACGCCTGACGCACGGCTGGCGGGCGGTTCCCTGCCTCTGACACTGTCCCCCACACCCCTCCGTGGCCTCACACCCCCGCGGAACCTCTCTAAACACTGTGGAAATTTACAGCCCAGAACAATCGGTTGTGTGCTCTAAAATGAAAAATGTCTTCCATCATCACAAAGGCAAGTGTGACCTCTGCTGGAAGATTCTTGAGACTGACCATTATGGGGAAGGAAGGAAGGAAGGAAGGAAGGAAGGAAGGAAGGAAGGAGGAAGGAAGGAGGGAGCGAGGGAGGGAGGAAGGGGGGAGGGGGGAGGGAGAAAGGATGAATCGGGGGGAGGAAGACTGGCCCTGACACCAACCCTGAGCCCTTCCTGGGTGAAATGCCAGGCTGATAAAACCTGTCTGGTTGCTCCCCTGCCCCTCTACCCCCCTACCCCTGCCCCCCTGCCCCCCTGCCCCCTTACCCTTGCCCTCTGCCCCCTGCCCCCCTACCCCCCTTCCCGTGCCCCCCTGCCACCCTTACCCCTGCCCTCTGCCCCCGTCCTGGGGCAGGGGTGTGGGGGGTCTTTGCTTTACCTGGGACATTCCATCTTCTCTCCAGCCCTGCCCCCGCCTTCCCCACGAAGCGGCAGCTCAACACAAACGTCAGGAACGTCACGAGGCCCTGGCCCCTCCATAGCCCTCACTCCTCCATCACGGGGAGGAAGGGCTTCTCGGGCGTCCGTCAGTCAGGGGCCCACGGGGTCCGGGATTCAGTTCCGCTTTCTGGTGCAGAGACATTTTTCAAAAGAAAATCAACCTGTGGAACCCACGCAGACCTCACGCGCCTCCGGGTCCCGGGAGTCTACACACCGGTCCCCTACTGTGTTTCCATGCAAACCGACTTAGGCTTGCGTAGCCTCCACTGACCGACAGAGAACGTGGGCGGAGAAGACACAGGGGCGCGTCCCTGGGGACCCTTGAACGATCACGCTCTGGGTGGGGACTGGCGTGCAACTGTGGAAGCTTTTCCTCGCGAAATCCCCTCCGCGCTGGAAGACGGACGCCACCAGGACATGGTTAATTGCTAAGACGGGGGGAGGAGAGGGGGCACCAGGTGAGTGCAGATTGGGAAGGCTGAGCCCGTGTGACTGAAACACAATTTCTCAGCTCCCGCGCGGCCCAGGTGTCCCCAGGAACGGCCTCCTGCCCCCCTTGTGAGCAGAGCAAACGTAAGCGGCCAGAAGAGGTGCCCCCACCCAACAACCTGGACCCCTCGGGCCAGGGACTGTTACACGCAGGCCACCCTCACACTCTCCCCTCCTGTGGAAAGGTTACCTCCACGTCCACGTGTCCTCCTCCTCTCCGTTCCCAGGGCGAGGAAGCGAGGGGGCCGTGAGAAGATGGACCACGTCGTATTTCGAAGGCAGTGTGGCCTACGGGCCTAGGACGCAGGGGGACCAGGGTGAGAGTAACTGGCGGCGAGTTGCCATTGCCCTCCCGGCCGGTTTCCCCTTCTCAAGAACGGTGACAGTCACAGCCTCCATGTCAACGGGTTTCATGAGGGCTGATGACACCCCACTCATTCCTTTAATTCTGTGTTTATCATTCACGGAGTCTAGCGTCCTGCACTAAACGAATATAAACCATGTTGTTTTGTTTTCATTAACCTTTACATCTCTTGCAGAGTCTAAGCCAGAGTTGTTCAACGAGTGTTAAAGGTAAGAAGAAATGGGGGTGCCTGGGGGGCTCTGTCAGCTGAGCGTGCGACTCTTGGTTTCAAGCTCAGGTGGTGATCTCACAGTTTGTGAGTTCAAGCCTCGCGTCCAGCTCTGTGTGGACAGCGTGGAGCCTGCTTGGGATTCTCTCTCTCCCCCTCTCCTTCTACCCCTCCCCTGCTCTCACTCTCTCTCTCTTTCAAAATAAATAAATAAACATTTTAAAAAAGAAAAATATGTATAAGTGGACATTTCATTGAGTTAGGGGCAAGAAAGGAGCCTGGAAATGAATCCGTCTTGCACACTCTGCCTTAAGAGCCGGTGATTGATGCGGCCACCTTCCTCTTCGCCCCAGAAGCCCCCCGAGGGTGGATATTGAGCCTCAATCCTGCTGTCTTCGCAGACCCGTGTAGGTCCAGGAATATGGGTCCTAGTAGGTCAGTAAGGTTTATAAACTCAGTTACGTTTACCTGCATTCGCTTTTCAAACTTTAGAAACAAGGATAAAATGTTCCCGAGCCACGCAGAGCGAGAGCAGCCTGCAGGTCAGCGGCCTTTAAATGTGTGTGAACGTAACCCACCTGCTCCCTCAGAATAACGCTTTCCGATTGGCAAGTGAGGCTGTTTCACAGAAAGTCTTGCACTTCTGGAGCTGCTGCTTCTGCCGCCGAGCCCTGAGCCCTGAGCCCCGAGCCCCGGAGCGCGGCCGCTGCAGCGACGCGGACTCTGCGGACCTGAAGTTGCTACGTTCCCCGAACGCACTCGGGTTGTACCCCTGCTTGACCCCGGCGGATCTGAGGCTGCGACACATCCCCCACCCCCCACTCAACCCCCCGGCAACAGGGAAGCAGCGACCTGCGGGACTGTTCAGGGCGGTATAACAAAGCCTGTGGACTGGGACCTGGAAACAGGCGGGGTGCGGGGCACAGAACCCAGCCCACCTTGGCTACACCCTCAGCACAGGGAGATCGGACCAAAGAAGTGATTTGCAACGCTTGGTTGAGAAGGGACTGGGGCGACGCCATTCTTCTCCACACAACCACCAAGGCCGGGCCTCTGGGAGGCCAGCGGACACGGTGGAGACAAGACCTGCCTACACCACACCACGCCCACCCCTCCAGATAGCTGTTTTGTTGTTGTTGTAGCTGTTTTTACCTGACTTGAGTTTGCGTGTTTATTGGTTTTCTCTGTGCGTTTGTGTACCTGTGTTCCCTCTGTGGTTGTCTGTTTTCTTTTTCCAGGGCTGCCTCAAGAAACAAGCCAAACTACACATGGTGGAGAGTCCCAAATACGACTACCAGCAGGGAAACAAAATAACCAAATGCTCAACAAGAGAAACCAAGAGACACCATGCAAATAACACTTCCTGAACAGACAGGCCCTGAACAGTCAAAAGAGCCCTCTCTAATACAGCAGAACTCGCAGGGTACGTGTGTACAACAAGCTTTTAAAATTAACAAGAGATAGAAAGCTAACCAAAATGACGAAACGGAAGAACTCTCCTCCAAAGAAACTTCGGGAAGAAATGACAGCTAGAGAACTGCTCAAAACAGATATAAGCAACATAACTGAACAAGAATTTAGAACAATAATCATAAAATTAATCACCGGACTTGAAATAAGAATGGAGGACATCAGAGAAACTACGGCTACAAACAATATGGAGCTTAAAAATAGTTATGGTGAATTAAAAAATGAAATAAATGAGATACATAATAAAAAGGAGGCATCCAATACACAGAATGAAGAAACAGAAAAGAGAATAAGTGATTTAGAAGACACTATTATAGAAAAAGAAGAAACTGAGAAAAAGAGAGATAAACTGACCCCGGAACATGAAAGAAGAATTCCAGAGCTCAGCGATACAATCAAACGGAACAATATTCGTATCATAGGAATTCCAGAAGAGGAAGAGAGAGGTAACGGTGCTGAAGGAGTACTGGAACAAATTATAGCAGAGGACTTCCCCAACCTGGAGAGGGAAGTAGAAGTTGAAATTCAGGAGGCCCAGAGAACTCTCCTCAGAAGTAACTTGAATCGATCATCTGCACGACATATCATACTGAAACTGGCAACGAATAAGGACAAAGAGAGAATTTTGAAAGCAGCTAGGGAGAAAAGGGTCCTAACATACAAAGGGAAACCTATCAGAGTGGTGACAGACCTATCTACTGAAACTTGGCAGGTCAGAAAGGAATGGCAGGAGACCTTCAATGTGATGAACATAAAAAATATGCAGCCAAGAATCCTCTGTCCAGCAAGCCTGTCATTCAGAATAGAAGGAGAGATAAAAGTCTTTCCAAATAAACAAAAATGGAAAGAATTTGTCACCACTAAATCAGCCCTACAAGAAATCCTGAGGGGAACTCTGTGAGGGAAGTGTTGCAAGGAACGCAAGATACCAGAGACACCACCACAAGCATGAATCCCACAAAGGACACAATGACTCTAAACCCACACATTTCAATAATAACACTGAATGTAAATGGGCTGAATGCTCCAATCAAAAGACATAGGTTAGCAGAATGGATAAAAAACCAAAATCCATCTATTTGCTGTCTACAAGAAACGCATTTTAGACTGGAAGATACCTTCAGATGAAAAGTAAGGGGGTGGAGAAATATATATCATGCTATGGGAAGTCAAAAGAAAGCTGAAGTAGCTATACTTATATCAGACAAACGACTTTAAATTAAAGACAATAACAAGGGATGAAGAAGGGCAATATAGTAATTACAGGGTCTATCCATCAGGAAGAACTAACAATCATAAATGTCCATGCACCGAATATTGGAGCAACTAAATATTTAAAACAACCACAAACAGAAACAATCTTATAAATAAGAATGTGCTAATAGTAGGGGACTTTAATACTCCACTTACAGCAATGGATAGATCAATCAGAGAGAAAGTCACTAAATAAACAATAGACTTGAAGATATAAGAGATCTGTATGATGAAAACTATAGAAAACTTATGAAGGAAATTGAAGAAGACACAAAGAAATGGAAAAACATTCCATGCTTATGGATTGGAAGAATAAATATAGTTAAAATGTCATTACTACCCAAAGCAATCTACACATTCAATGCAATCCCAATTAAAATTGCACCAGCATTCTTCTCAAAACTAGAAAAAACTATTCTAAAATTTGTATGGAACCACAAAAACCCCTGAATAGCCAAAGTAATATTGAAGAATAAAACCAAAACGGGAGGTATCACCATCCCAGACTTTAGCCTCTACTACATAGCTGTCATCATCAAGACAGTATGGTATTGGCACAAAAACAGACACATAGACCAATGGAATAGAACTGAGAGCCCAGAATTGGACCCAAAAATATACAGCCAACTAATCTTAGACAAAGCAGGAAAGAATATCCAATGGAAAAAAGGCAGCCTCTTTAACAGATGGTGCTGGGAGAACTGGACAGCAACATGCAGAAGAATGAAACTAGATCATTTTCTCACACCATGCACAAAAATAAACTCAAAATGGATAAAGAACCTGAATGTGAGACAGGAAACCATCAAAACCCTAGAGGAGAAAGCAGGAAACAAACTCCTTGACCTCCACTGCAGCAATTTCTTACTTGACACATCCCTAAAAGCAAGGGAATCAAGAGCAAAAATAAACTATTGGGACCTCATCAAGATCAAAAGCTTCTACAAGGCAAAGGAGACAATCCATAAAACTAATAGACAACCGACAGAATGGGAAAAGATAGTTGCAAATGACATATCAGATAAAGGGTTAATATCCAGAATCTATAAGGAACTGACCAAACTCCACACCCGAAAAACAAACAACCCAGTGAAGAAATGGGCAGAAGACATGAACAGACACTTCTCCAAAGAGGACATCCAGATGGCCAACAGACACATGAAACGATGCTCAGCATCCCTCCTCATCAGGGAAATAACAAATCAAAACCATACTTGGCTAAAATGAGCAAATCAGGGGATTCTAGATGCTGGTGAGGATGTGGAGAAACGGGCACCCTCCTACGCTGTTGGTGGGAGTATAAACTGGTGCAGCCCCTCTGGAAAACAGTGTGGAGGTTACTCAAAAAATTAACAATAGAACTCCCCTATGACCCAGCAATAGCACTGCTAGGAATTGACCCAAGGGATACAGGAGTGCTGAGGCATAGGGGCAAATGGACCCCAATGTTCACAGCAGCACTCTCCACAATAGCCAAGTCATGGAAAGAGCCTAAGTATCCATCAACAGACGAATGGATCAAGATGTGATTTATCTATACGATGGAATCCTACATGGCAATGAGAAAGAATGAAATCTGGCCATGGGTAGCAACATGGACGGACCTTGAGGGTGTTATGCTGAGCGAAATAAGTCAGGCAGAGAAGGACAAATATATGTTTGCACATATAGGAGACTTAGGAGGAACTAACGGAAGACCATGGGGGAGACAAAAGGGGGCAAATAGTGGGGGAGAGGGAGGGAGGCAAACCATGAGAAACTCTTGAATGCTGAGAACAAACTGAGGACTGATGGGTGTGTGTGTGAGGGAGAGATGGGCATGGAGGGGGGCACTTGTGGGGATGCGCACTGGGTGTTATATGGAAACCAACTTGACAATAAACTATTCACAAAAATAAAAAAGAAGACGACTTGAAACATTTATAAAGAATTAGTGACTGATAGATTTTTTAACTAGCCTATTGCATAAATTTCAATAAAAGAAAAAGATAAAATGTTCCCGACATAAGCACGAGTGGAGAGAGGCGGCCGGGAGGACAAGAGCGAGGGAAAGGCAGGTAGAGACCCAGCACCCGAGTGCTGCCCCCCCCCTCAGGGGGGGCCCCGTTTCACCCACAGTCGGGGTGGGCACGATGGGGGCCGGAGATCAGGTGGTAATTAAGTCCTGCCTCCTGGGAGTGCAAAATTGATCACCAAAATAGCTTCATCTCTTCGTGGCATCAAAAAATGCTTGTTTACAGCCAGCCGAGGGGCTGCTAATTACCTCCTGATGCCTTTTGACAACAGTCATTCATTCTCCAGGTGACAGTGACAGCACTGAGTGTGCGCCTGTCACCCTACGTGGCCAAGGAGCGATCTCCCGGGTTGGGGCTGCCAACCTCTCTCTCCTTTGAGTGACAGAGATCAGGGTGCTCCTCACTTGGGCAGCCCGACCCTCACACGACCTAATCCATTTTCTGTGCAGAATCCCTCCAGCTAATGAGCACTGTGTTCTTTGGGCTGCGGGTTCCAAATAATTGCTGTGTGATTGTGTATCACAGTCTTTGGCAGCTCATTATGGGAAGGACCAAAAAAAAAAAAAAGAAAGAATGAAACAAACTCAGGATCTGGGTGAGTCAAACATCAGGCAACTCTTATTTTAATTGACGTATAGAACACTCCTGATCTGCAAGTCATTTCTCTCAGTTTAAGATAATAATTCTCCTCTTAGCCAATTTATAACCTCGCCAGTTTTAACATTCTGTCCTCATCTTTGAAGTAGTTGATCTAGCAAAGAGCAATTCAGGTGGGAAGTGGCCTTGGGAAATTTCACCTGCTTCCTAACTGGGACACAGGAACTCGGGTAGATCGAATGGCCTCCATGGGCCAGGCGCTGGGTGGCACTTTGGAGATCTTGTGTCAGCTCTTTCCCTTGCATGATGTGATTGGGGGGTGTCTGGGCCATTTTTTTAAAGTTTATTTATTTATCTAAGCAGGGGAGGAGTAGAGAGAGATGGGACAGGACAGAGAATCCCAAGCGTGGGTCTCGATCCTACAAACTGTGAGATCACGACCTGAGCCAAGCTCAAGAGTCACATGCTTAACCGCCTGAGAGACCCAGGCGCCCCATCTAGATCCTTTTGAAATATGCCCAACTTCCCCTCCCATTTCACTGACTGCGACATGGAAGTGTGCCCTGGGCCGCTGCTTGGAATATGTTGTCAAGATGTTAGACCTTAGTTATGTGTTCTCTTCTTCCATTGAAGGCCACTCAGTCGTTTATTTAACATCTAATTATTAAGCACCTACTATGTGACCTGCACTGTGTTCAGCACTGGGGCTCCAGTGGAAAACAAGTCAAAGTCTCTGCCCTGAGAGGCCTCGCAGTCCAGGGCAGAGACTAGCAGCAAGCGTAACCATGCAGATCCTGGAATGTCAAGAGGGAGTCGGTGTTATGAGGAAAATTCAGCATATCAGAAAGGCCAAAAACGCATGAGCAGAGAGTGTGCTTTACAGCACTCTTAACACACCAGGAGTATCCCACAGGGTTCTGGAAACAAGCAGGCAGAGCACTCCAAAAGGTTGATTTGAAAGTCCTTTAAGGAAGGAACGGGTATGGAGGTGTGTGTAGGGGGGGCAGTTTCAGTGACCCCCAAGAAGCCTGAGGCCCCAGCAACTAGCAACAGTGGGAAGCTAGAACCTTCCTAGGCCTTGCAGGGCTGGGGAGAGAATGGGAATGAGTGGGGCCAGAAGAGAGGTGGGTGGAGGAGAGAGATTCTGAGGTCCAGGGCAAGCATACAGACGAAGGCCCACAGGCCTTTGAAGTGATATATCAAGTTAACACATTATTAAAGAAATGTGTTCTATTCTCGTACTACTATGCATTTGTCTTCATGATGACAACATAGAAAAATACGTGGAAAGTTACAGTTGTATATATCTGAGAGCCAACAAAATACTAATGATTGCAGAATTTAGTGATCTGTCCCTGGGTGTTTGGTCGAGAGGTTAGCAATATTTGGACCAGGGGTAAAATGCCTATTTAATCCATACATCTTTATAGATGTAATCCGCAAGTGTATTTCCCATACCTTCATTGCAGGAAAACCAGACTGTCCTTTACTTCCAGATTTTTACATAATTTGTATTCTATTGACAGTGATCCCACATTAGACAACCTTTCCAGAGTTACTGTGATTCTTAGTTATGTCTTACGTTTAACGTGAAGGAAGCTCTCCCCGGAAAGGAAGCAGAAAGCAGAATCGGCAGTAAAATTTAAGCAATGCTTAAATTCAAAGATGAATCATAAAGTTCATATAACATACTTAAAAATTAGAATGAGGTCTCATAAGATAAATGACTGTTACGGAAAGCAAAACAACTCAAAATACGTTGTTTACCACATAAGTCATTAAGCAATGGAGCAATTAAATTAAGCAATTTCACTGTCTCATGAGCAATATCCAGATACGCATTTTATCAAAACGTTCCGTCGTGAGCAGATGCAGAAAACATCACTTATGGCCGTAGCATGGGGCCCCCCAAACAGCACGGTTTTGGCAAAGTTGAGACCATGTCTCAGGCAAGAGACGTGTCCGCACCTGCTGGGTGAAGCCCACCAGCGCTGCGAGTGGACCATGAAGAGAAGTGGGAGAATGAGGTGGGGGAACCACACCAGTAAGTGATGGTCTGTGACGCCAGTGTCCACACTACTGCCCTCTAGGGGAGGGTTTGACGGGAATTCATCTGTCTTTTCTCTGTCTGAGAACTTCTGCCGCTCAAGTCCGCCCTGTTCTCTCACACAACATCTGTCTCCACCATGGTTTTGGCGAAGCCTGCGAATTCAGACGGCGGAGGCCAGGGCTGCCTTCCACTGTGAGAAGGAGTGTGGAGATGCGTCCCCTGGGCCCGGGGTGCTTGGTGGTGGGAGCAGATGCCTGTGGGGACGCTGGTGGGGGGGAGAGGCCTTCCTTCCCCGATACCCTCCTAGGCTGGGCCCACACTCAAGCTGATCAGCTCCAGAAGAAGTGCTCTGGGGCCAGCTGGGGAGGGTCCGGGTGGGCGAAGGTTGCCAGGGGAATAGCCTTTGAGGGGAAGAAGGAGAATCATCGCCGATAGAAGTGCATGCCCTTTGCGGCACCCACACTGGCCCCTGAAAGTTTGCACAGACGTCCTGGGGTAAATTATTCAGAGTGCTACAAATCAGCCCCAAAGTACCCCCAGCTCCTAACAGCACAAATGCGGAGGTGCGAGGGGGTCTGACATTTTCTCACAGAACACACCTTGATGGAAGGGAGGTTGAAGGTGTTTATTTTTGCATAATTTTGTAAATTGCACACATTTCACCCACTTGGCTTAAGTTGGCCTTTTCCTCCCCTGATCCCTGTTTCATTTAAAAACAGTCACACTTGACATGAAATCATGGATTTTTCAGACTGAAGAAAACAGGTTTGACTCTTGCCCAGACCTCTTGCTTGTAGATTTCTACCACTCATGCTATCATAGAGCACCGTTTGTATACTTCCTTGGGGAAAGACAAAATTCCCCTGGACTGATTGGTTAGCATGGCTTTTGAAGTCTCTTAAAATTTTTTTTTAACGTTTATTCACTTTTGAGAGACAGAGAAACAGAGTGTTAGCAAAGGAGAGGCAGAGGGAGGGGGAGACACAGAGTCCAAAGCAGACTGCAGGCTCTGAGCTGTCAGCACAGAGCCCGACGTGGGGCTCCATCCCACAAACTGTGAGATCATGACCTCAGATGCTTAACCGACTGAGCCCCCAGGCGCCGCTCTCATTTTTTACAGAGAGAAAGTTCAATGATTCTGCTTCCTTCAAGTTGGACAACCAGTGATCTGACAGGAAAATCCCTGGAAGGAAAGAGGGTCCCCAGCGAAAAATGGCTGAAGAAAGGTGTGCGTGGACATCAGTGCCCCAGCTCCATCACAGCCTGCAATGCCCTTGAGCGAGTCATTGGGCCACGCTGGGTCTCACTCCCGACAAACCAGATGGGCACAAGAATTTCCTCTGGCAGGATAAAGCCAGGGAGCTGCGTGTGTCCTGGGGGGACCCGGGGAGTGTGGCTCTGGTCCACCCTTCCCGTGGGAAGGGGCTTTGGGAAATCATCCGGCAGATTATTAAGTGCCTACTATGTCCTGGCAACTGCCACCAAGAGCATCGATTGGACAGGAAACCTGATGCCATGTCCGCCCGTGGGGAACTACGGTGGAAGGGGTCAGCGCCTGATCACAGATCCCCCCTCCTCAAAAGTTACAGCTGCCACGGGCCTTGACAGAGAGAAACGTGGTGCCCTGGGTGCGTGCACGTGGGCGCCCGCCCTCCGTGGGGTGGACAGGGCCTGAGGCTGCGTGCAGTTCACGTGGTGCCATGTTGAGACGGACTGGACTGTGTCTTCCCCGTCACCTCCCTATGTTCAAGCCCTAGCCCTCACTTCCTCCAAACGTATTAGGATACCAGGTCTTTAGTGAGGTAATTAAGGTAAAAGTCAGTCATTCGGAAAGACTCAAACCCATGATGGCCGGTGTCTTCAAAAGAAGAGGTGATTAGGACGCAGACGCACACAGAGGGCTGATTATGTGAGGACACGGGGAGAAGGCAGCCCTCTCCAAGCCAAGAAGAGAGGGCTCAGAAGATGCCAACCCCACTAACACCTTAATCTGGGACTCGTGATCTCCGGAACTGTAAAGAGATGAATTTCTGGTGTTTAAGCTGCCCAGTCGCTGACACTTTGTTAAGGTAGCCCAAGGACACTGATAGGCACAGGAAACAGGGAGGAAAGAGCTTCTTGGTCCTTAAACAGCATGTGCTAAGGTCCTGGGGTAGAGGAGAGAGGGAGGATCCAGGGATTCAAAGAGCACTGGAGCACAGAGAGGAGGGAGTCTATAACACAGGCTGGTAGGGAGAGGGCTGGGCCAGACTCATGGGCCCAGGGGCAATTATAAAGAAGCTTCTCCTAAGAAATGCAAGAGTGTCAGATACTCTGAGGAAGGAAGACAGGCAGGATCAGCTCGCATGTTAGAAGTCTCCTTGGGGCTGTTGTATGGAGAAGAGGCAAGAGAAAGCAAAGATGGGAGAGAGGTGAGGGGGCTGGCGAGGCCCAGTGAGGGGTGAGAAGTTATGTGTTCGGTTTTCACCTATGGAACGAGGGGAGTGGCATGCCTAGTGCTTTCTCCAAGGCAATTTCCCATACAAAAGGTCCATTTGTGATTTATTTCCTTATTTGATCCCAGCAGACTAGGGGTCGGGGTCTTTCGTTCTGCAATCATATAGGTAAGCTTTAAATGAATGTTAATGTTGATATTAGCATAACTGAGATAATCTAAGAAACTTACATGAATGCCTTGGGTTTTAAGCAGGACCCTTACTGAGCCCACTGAACAGGCCTGAGGAAGCCTTGGGTGTGGACCCACCTGGCTCATGGGATATCCCGCTCTGTGTCCATCAGCACCCTCTTCTTATTTGGGGCTGCAAGAGAGACTGGATGCCCTACACAAGGATGGTCATGGTTTCCATATTTTTTAATGTTTATTTATTTTTGAGAAAGAGAGAGACAGAGTGTGAGTTGGGAACAGGCAGAGAAAAAGAGACACAGAATCTGAAACAGGCTCCAGGCACTGAGCTGTCAGCACAGAGCCCGACGTGGGGCTTGAACCCATGATATCCTGACCTGAGCCGAAGTTGAACGCTTAACCAGCTGAGCCACTCAGGTGGCCCTCCACATTTTATGGACTAACATCTCAACTATTATGAATATTCACGTCAAACTTGTTGGCTAAGTCCATTTTGGTCAAACAACAGGCTAATCCAGTTAAAAAAAATAAAGGAACTTTATTAGAGGCAATACGGCAGAGCAGCAATACCGAACTGTATTCCCGGCCACATCAACGTCTTACCAAATAATACCCTTAATAATGATAATCCCAGCTAACGTCCATTGCATGTTTACTTTGGGTTGAATATGCACTTGGGGTTTGTAAGCATTACTTAATGTTGACAGACAGCTTTTCTTTTCCATTTTTTAAGTTTATTTATTTATTTTGAGAGAGAGAAAGTGGAGGAAGGACAGAGAGGGAGCCGGACAGAGAGAATCCCAAGCAGGCTCCGCACTGTCAGCGCAGAGCTGGATGTGGAAGCAAAACTCATGAGCCCTGAGACCATGACCTGAGCCAAAGTCGGAAGCTTAGCTGTCTGATCCACCCAGGTGCCTCAATGGACAGTTTTTCTTTGAAAAGAGTGTTGTAGAATATTTTCAGTTTCCTCTTGGCCAGGGCTTAAGGCAGTTTTGGGGAAGAAAATGTATTTCATTTTGTTTGACTTGCTGTTGTCCTAAAGAACACAGTTTGGGGAAAAACTGATGTTGGATCCAAACATTGGGCAGCTTCACTAAAGGTTTTTCTTTCTATCAAGTTGTATGGGTTTTAACATAATGGAGGGTACATTTAAGAAGCAAAGGGAAATTACATTATAGGTCAGTAGTTTTGGAGACGGCCCAGGCAAGGTTTCCTTGTCCAAGGGCGGAAGCTGAGAGGTGAAATGTCCCATTCCAGGCTGCTCAGCAGTGGGTTAGCGTGAGGCAGAGGTGGACACCCATCTCCCGGTCGTAGCCCCTGACCCCCGGCTGCCCCCGGGCCAAGATTAAGGGCTTCCCTATGAGTCAGCGGACCCCAGGCACTTGGTGCCGGTGCTATGTGATATGCAGGAGGCCTGGTTAAATCTGAGTTCTGATCAATAACAAATAGTTTTTAGTGTAGATGTGTCTCAATTATTGTTTATCTAAAATGCAGATCTAATTTGGTCTCCTACACCTTTATTTGCCCCGTCGGACACCTCTAGGTCCCGAGCCCTGGCTGGCAAAGGCCTCCAAAGACAAGAGCCTTTCCAGCTGAGCTGCTCGGATGTCACCTTTCCGCTGTCCTCCGGCCCCTGACCAGACAAGACGCAGACCTAGCCCCCAGAGAGCAGGGCTAAGGACAAAAGCTTCAGGAAAGCATTTAAGAAGATTTATGGCCCCTGTTCGCACAGCCACGCCCTCTGGTAGTCAGACTGGTAATTCTTTCTTTAAGGGGCCACTCGCATTCCTCGGCAACAGCACAGGTTCTCTGCAGGAACCCCCCCCCCCACCGCCCTCCCTCCCCGGAGCACAGAGAGGCCTGTGTCTCTACCCACCAGGCTCCGAGCCCTGCCCAGCTCATCCCCGCAGAAGCAGGTGGCTGACCTCACCGGGGACTGTGGCCCTCAGTCACCTTCCAGCCGCCGGGTGGGAAGCCTGGCCTCCCTCTGGTAAGGCTCCTTAGAGGAAAGAGGCTACTGCTACCTGCCTCCCCACCTCCACAAGGGGCCCACCCACACCCTGAGCCCCCTGTCCCTGAGCCTGGAGGGAAGGAGCCGTGGCTTTTGCATCCTGGCGCCTGGCACAATGCTTGGTAGACAAGGGGTCTATGATGCGCAGCCGGGTGCCGGGCGGATCGATGAGAAAAGCCTTTGGAGATACATCTGGTCTTCTCACCACCTCCCCTCACCCCACGGCCAAGTGCACACTGTGGAGTTCCGTCTTCAGGGCCGGGACCGACGGTCCACTCCCCTCTGAGTCCCTGGACTCCGGTCCTCAGAGAAGATGCAGCAGCGGAAGAGAGGCTGATGGAAACACTGGGAAGAGCTGTCCCTTCCTTCGCCTGTAGATGGCGCCAATTGCTGGCTCTGTGGAGGCCAAGCAGAGCCCGAACAGGCAGCCCTCCTGCCCTGGGAAGCCTGTCTACACTCGCTGCATGATCCTGAGTGCACACACATGGCTCCTGGGGCCAGGAGGCTGAAGGATGACGGTCCAGAGCCTTCCTTTTTGGGTGTGCGGAAAAGGCCAGCCGGCCACATCCCTGACGAAGGCAGAATTCTCTCCGCCTCCATGGGATGTAAAGGAAGCGGCCGTGTGGCCGAGGCAAACTCCCCTCATTGATCAGGAAAGTGGGGTCAGGGGCTGCGAGAAGCCGGCCGGGTGGGTTGGGGCCGAGGCCGGGGACAGCCGGGAACCCCCGCACGGGGCCCCCGAGCTCATGTATCTCCTGTTGCACTGTCTCGGGTGTTCCTGGACCAGACGCGGGTCCAGGACAGGGATGAGCAGCAGAAGGCGGAGCCCCGACGGAAAGCGCGGACGGCTTCCTCGAGGGGAATCTGATTAATCTTTCTAAAGACACCAGCCGTCCACCCGTCTCCGTAGGTAAACAGGAAAGGAGGAACCCCGTGCTGGGAACCACTGTCCACAGAGGATCCGGTGCCTTCGACCCGCCACCCGGGGCTCCCGGCCGTGTGACTCCCCGTCACCAGCTGCACACACGGTTCTCGATGCCAGCGGGCCTCACTCGGGCTGATTTCGCCCCTCGGGGCCTCGAGGCCGTGTCTGGACACATCTGGCTGTCGCAACTCCAGTGGCGGGAGACTGCAATGCAGCCAGGTGAGCACAGGCACGGGTGCTGGGGCGCCGCCTGGGGCCAAGGACAGTCCCCCCAACGGAGATCCTCAGACCCGAAATGTCAGTGTGCTGAGGTGGAGAAGCCCTGCGGTAGCATTATGGAGCCGCCTCCAAGCTTCTCCTAGAAAAGACCTGGGAGTGTCCTGTGCGCTTCGCTGGCCGGGCCACGCCAAGGCTCTGCCAGCCATCCGTCTGCTGTGGGGCCAGTTTACGTGGATACCCACGAAATCTCTCTGGGTTTCTTTAAATGCTTATTTATGTATTTTGAAAGAGAGAGAGAGGGAGAGAGCAAACAAGGGATGAGGGTGGGGAGGAGGACAGAGAGACAGGGAGACAGAATCCCAAGCAGACTCCCCGCTGTCAGCACAGAGCCTGATACGGGGCTCGAACTCATGACACCGTGCAATCATGACCTGAGCTGAGATCAAAAGTCAGACTCTTGGGGCACCTGGGGGGCTCAGTCGGTTAAGCATCCAGCTTCAGCTCACATCGTGATCTTGCCGTTCATGAGTTAGAGCCCCATATCAGGCTCTGTGCTGACAGCTCAGAGCCTGGAGCCTGCTTCGGACTCTGTGTCTCCCTCTGTCTCTGCCCCTCCCCTGCTTGCACTCTGTGTGTGTGTCTCTCTCTCAAAAATAAATAAACATTAAAAAGAGTCGGACACTTAACCAGCTGAGCCACCAGAGCGCCCTGAAAGCTGTCCTTTCTTGATGAAGCAGCTCTCTGTGTTTCATCCACTTAGTAAGTAATGATTCTGTAGGGACACCACACACACACACACACACACACACACACACAGCCCTTTGGCTACACTAATAGTGAGAGTAGAGGCATATTTGCAACGCTTAAAAGCTGCCAGTAACTGAGGAAACGAGGAACACGCATGAGAGGCTCACGTGTAAGGACATAACTCCATTAGTCCTCACACGCAGGGCGGAAACGGGAAGCTGGAGTCCATTTTCTCCTTGGTGTGTGTCACCCGTTCGTCATTTGGGACACCCAAACTTTATTTCTTTTAAGTATTTTTATATATTTTTGAGAGAGAGGGAGAGAGACAGAGCACGAGCAGGGGAAGGGCAGAGAGAGAGGGAGACACAGAATCTGAAGCAGCTCCAGGCTCTGAGCTGTCAGCACAGAGCCCAACGCGGGGCTCGAACCCACGAACCGCAAGATCATGACCTGAGCCGAAGTCGGATGCTTAACCGACTGAGCCACCCGGGCGCCCCTATACACCCAAACTTTAAAAGACAGGTGACAATGGAAAGACAATTCAAATGTCACTTGACAGGTGGCAAAATGTGTCTTTTTGGTAATTTAGGCTAATTTTTCACTGCAGCCGCACTCTGCTTTTGTGGGGCCCCTCACAGGAGTCTCCTAGCCTTGGGGGCCATGAAGGACAGAGAGCAATTCCGCGCAAAGGGAAATATTCTCCCTTCTTAGAGCGGGACCCCCTCCTCATACATGTCTGAAACCCCAGAGAAAAGCAACGATGAAGAAAAGTACAACTTCCTGCGCTGAGGTGACAGACATATTTTACAAATCACAGAAGTGCGTGTAATTTAGAGAAGTTTGGAAGAGAAATTCAGCTCCTCCTCATTTCTGCAGGCTGGGGGTGTGGGCTCTTCCTGGGGACAGACGCGCAACTGGACTGACATAGGTTAGTGATGATTGGTTTCTGCTGAAAGAGACAGACCACAATGGAACCTCCAATCTTTCTCTTTTCTTTTTTTACTTTTCCTTTGTTAACAAGCTTTTCGAATCCTCAAGCATAGCAGTTGAGAAATGCTGATGAAATTGTCCTTCTGAAATTGTGCCGCAGAGAAGCCTTCGGACACCTGCCAGCAGTAGCCCTTTTTTGGGGAAGGAAACAGTTCCTTCGCTAGATATTTTTCTTGGAGCACGGGCCCTAAAAGGGCATCTGAGGAAGTTGTGTCCCCTCTGGGGTGACACGAGGTGCCATCGGAGTGGGGCGAGCGGGAGGGCTGGCGCCCAAATGGGGGATGGAACGATTGCAGTTCGAAGGGAAAACTGGACCCTGTCCTGTGAGCTGGCTGTCCGGATCCTGTGGGGGAATGTAGGACTCAAGGAACCCACCGGGGTGGTCAAAGGTTGACACCTAATGGCAATGAAAGCAGCGCGCCCTGTTCCGGAGCGGGCGGGGTCTGCTTCAGCTCCCCCTTCTGCAGAACAGGTGCATAGCCGCGCCCACCCACCACGGCCGCCCTTCCTCCTACACTGCGCTCTGGGCCGGACGTTGGCTTTGGCTCTTGTTTTCAAAGCTCCCTCATTCCATAGGTTCTTAGCTCCAAAGTATTCGTATTGATGTCATAGTGCGAAAAAACTTGTTCTGAAATAAAGAGGTCCCTGAGCTCTGCTGAATAGTTTTATTAATATATTATCTCAGCTGAATGATCTTTACTCAGGAAAGCACAGAATTGGAAAGGTTGACTTCTACTTCGTATGCCTTTCTCTTAGGATGTATTAGCCGTGATGGTCTTAAATATACATTTAAATGTATATATTTTTTTGTTTTTTAAAAACTCTGAGAGTGTGCACCAGTGGGGGAGGGGCAGAGGGAGAGGGAGAGAGTGAATCCCAGGGAGGCTCTGCACCATCAGAGCCGGATGCAGGGCTCGAACTCACGAACCATGAGATCATGACCTGAGTTGAAACCAAGAGTTGAACGCTTCACTGCTTGAGCCACTCAGGTGCCCCACATTGAAATGTTTTAAAAATCTCCCTGCTCTCTTCATGTGTAATAGGCATGGAAGTTCACTTCCTAAAGATCGAAATGAGAAAGGGCATGAAATTATCGGCACAAGAGGGATTATTTTCATTGCACTGTGTCAACAATCCTAACATTCAGATGAATGTGTTTCTTGTCAGCAGGAGAGTGCGATCTGGGAAATTATGTGAGGAGATACCATCAAAAGTTTTGTTTGGGGGGGTTCCTGGGTGGCTCAGTCCATTAAGGGACCATCTTCGGCTCAGGTCATGATCTCACAGTTCGTGGGTTCAAGCCCCACATCAGGCTCTATGCTGAGAGCTCAGAGCCTGACACCTGCTTCGGATTCTGTGTCTCCCTCTCTCTCTGACCCTTCCCTGCTCATGCTGTCTGTCCCTGTCTCTCAAAAATAAACATTAAAGCAATATCTTTAAGTTTTATTTTATTTTGCTTGGTGGGGGGGAGGCTTCAAAACATCCCTTACCAAGGGCGGCCGGGATAAGCCGGAGACCCCGCTGGCAGAGTGATTCTCCTGCATTCCCAGAAGACAAATGAAGATTGATGAGGTCGGGCGGGCAGGTTCCGCTGTCAGGTTGATTTAAGGTGCCACGCTGTGGCCTTTCACCAGGCAGCCAGGTAAATCAAAAAGCACAGGTCGATAAGGACATTGGAGGCAGTCTTCATCCAGAAGCTGTTTGTCTGTGACCGCACCTGTCTGTCAGTGCCCGGGGAGGCGTTATCAGTTTGCACAGCTTTGAGTTGGGTTTATTTTCTAAACCGTATTACATAAATAAAACTTCATTCCCCGGAGGACTCAGCTGAGGCGCGTTTCCATCAGTCTTTAGGTGCTGAGGATGCCGCTGCCCGGCAGACGGGTCATCGGCGGTTTTTGCCAGCCGCTAGCACACCTGTGGCCAAGTGGGTGCTAAATAATTAGGAGGCTCCCAGGTCTGTAGCATGAGGCTTACCCAGCTCAGCAGAGTGACAGAGGGGGAGGAAGGTGAGTTGTTCCAGAACCCAGAGCCCAGAAAGAATGCCAGGGCCCAGCCGTCTGCCTTCGGTCAGCATCTGCCGCCTCCCCGCGCAATACTTGCCATGTCCTGAGGAGCGGCCATGGAAGGAGCTCCCAGGAGCATCTGAGAGCTACAGAAAAGGAAGTGCGTTCAAATTATACACCCGGGATTGGGGCTCACGCCTTCGAGAGCAAAGCAGCCCCCCACGCAAGAGCTATTCATGTGGGTGGTGATCTGAACTGGGCTCCGGAGTCCCGGAGCCTGTCTGGGCATGCGCTGCTCTCTCCAGGGAGATCCTGACCACTCCAGAACGACATTCTAGAAAAACAGGGCATTCGAGGCAAGCAAGAATTTTCTGTGGAAGGTGTCATGTGCATTGTGTACACTGTCAGCAGCCATGAGCCACACACCTGGCTTTGAAGGTCAGCAGCCCCCCTAGGGGCCTGGCTTCAGGCCCACTGCCCTCAGAGGAGAGAAGTGCTGAGCTTCTTCGGGTGTGTTTTGCCAAAGGCATAGTTTGGACCAGATCCTGGGATGGTGAAGCCAGTTTAGATCAATAGCTTTCAAGGCAGGCGGGAGGCCCCTGGGGACGGGCTGTGGACTACAGAAGCGTGGGTAGAGGGTGCGCCGAATACGGGCACCTGGGTGGGCAGTGAGCAGGGGTGCAGAGAGGCGCAGAAGACAAGAATTCAGAGATGGCTTTGGATGGGGAACCTGGCTGGCTCAGTGGGTTAAGCTTCTGACTGTTGGTCTCAGCTCAGGTTTGAATCTCAGGGTTGTGTGTTCAAGCCCCACATTGGGGGCTCTATGCTGGGCATGCAACCTACTTAAAAAATAGCTTTGGGGGTCCCTTGGACTCACCCCACTGCCACTCCTCCCTTGCCTGTCATTGTTGTGGCTCCTGCAGACAGACCCCTGCAGCCTGCCTGGGTGTTTCCTGCTCCCTAGCTGACTGTGTGACCCTGCGCAAGCTGCTTCACTTCTGTAGCTCTCAATTTACTCATTTGGAAAACGGGGAAAATTAGAGCATGTACTTCACATGTATCATATTTGTGATATCATCTAGAAAATGCTTAGGACAGCGCTGGCACCTGGTAAGTGCTGTATAATTGTTGTCAGCCATCATTATTTTTAATTTAGTGGCATCAACCAGACAAGAACATGGCAATGCTGGAACCGACCCTTAATTATATACAAGGAAAAATATACCAGAGCCACGGAATTGATGCGCTTGAGATTTCCAGGTTAGGTAGTCGGCAGAGCTGAGGTCAGACTCAAGGTTCAATCGTGGTACTGGACCTTCCCATCAAAACCGCAAAACCCTACCTTGGTCATTGTGACCCTAGGAAAGCTCCATGGGGAGCTGGCAACGTCTTTGGGCAAACAGCACCGTGACTTTAGAAGTGTGCCTTTCCTACTTCTCAAAACTAGAACAAACTATCCAAAAATTTGTATGGAACCACAAAAGACCCCGAATAGCCAAAGTAATACTGAAAAATAAAACCAAAACGGGAGGGATCACCATCCCAGACTTCAGCCTCTACTACAAAGCTGTCATCCTCAAGACAGTATGGTATTGGCACAAAAACAGACACATAGACCAATGGAACAGAATTGAGAACTCAGAAGTGGACCCAAAAATATACAGCCAACTGATCTTTGACAAAGCAGGAAAGAATATTCAATGGAAAAAAGACAGCCTTTTTAACAGATGGTGTTGGGAGAACTGGACAGCAACATGCAGAAGAATGAAACTAGATCATTTTCTCACACCATGCACAAAAATCAACTCAAAATGGATAAAGGACCTGAACGTGAGACAGGAAACTATCAACACCCTAGAGGAGAAAGCAGGAAACAACCTCCTTGACCTCCACCGCAGCAACTTCTTACTTGACACATCCCCAAAAGCAAGGGAATCAAGAGCAAAAATAAACTGTTGGGACCTCATCAAGATTAAAAGCTTCTGCACAGCCAAGGAAACAACCCAGAAAATTAATAGGCAACCAACGGAATGGGAAAAGATAGTTGCAAATGACATATCAGATAAAGGGTTAATAT
Source organism: Hyaena hyaena (assembly GCF_003009895.1). Classification (NCBI taxonomy): domain Eukaryota; kingdom Metazoa; phylum Chordata; class Mammalia; order Carnivora; family Hyaenidae; genus Hyaena; species Hyaena hyaena. Next base: position 1,053,428 of record NW_024081013.1, read on the forward strand.
CCAGAATCTATAAGGAACTCACCAAACTACACGCCCGAAAAACAAACAACCCAGTGAAGAAATGGGCAGAAGACATGAACAGACACTTCTCCAAAGAGGACATCCAGATGGCCAACAGACACATGAAACGATGCTCAGCATCCCTCCTCATCAGGGAAATACAAATCAAAACCACACTGAGATACCACCTCACGCCAGTCAGAGTGGCTAAAATGAGCAAATCAGAGAACTCTAGATGCTGGCGAGGATGTGGAGAAACGGGCACCCTCCTACACTGTTGGTGGGAATGTAAACTGGTACAGCCCCTCTGGAAAACAGTGTGGAGGTTCCTCAGGAAACTAACAATAGAACTCCCTTATGACCCAGCAATAGCACTGCTAGGAATTTACCCAAGGGATACAGAAATGCTGAGGCATAGGAGCACATGTACCCCAATGTTCATAGCAGCACTCTCCACAATAGCTAAAACATGGAAAGAGCCTAAGTGTCCATCAACAGATGAATGGATCAAGAAGATGTGGTTTATCTATACCATGGAATACTACATGGCAATGAGAAACAATGAAATCTGGCCATGTGTAGCAACATGGATGGACCTTGAGGGTGTTATGCTGAGCGAAATAAGTCAGGCAGAGAAGGACAAATATCATATGTTTGCACGTATAGGAGGATTAGGAGGAACTTGACGGAGGAACAAGGGGGAGAAGAAGGGCGGAAATGGTGGGGGAAAGGGAGAGAGGCAAACCATGAGAGACTCTTGAATGCTGAGAACAAACTGAGGGCTGATGGCTGTGGGGGGGAGGGGAAGGGGGTGATAGGCATGGAGGAGGACACTTGTGGGGATGAGCACCTGGTGTTATATGGAAACCAACCTGACAATAAACTATTAAAAAAAAAAAAAAAAGAAGTGTGCCTTCCCTCCAGTCACAGGTCAAGTTTCAATTCATAGATTGCTCCCTTCCAGGTAGATGATCCACAGTCTCCCGGACTCTGTAGATGTCTGTTTCTATCTGGGGACTCCACCTGCAGCTAACATCAGTGTTTTGGGGTTCGGGGGGCTGATTGTAAATATCATCTCATCATCAAGGTTATATCCCCATAGGAATGGGGGGGGGGGAAGGCTGCTTTCAGGAGATGGTGAACCATCGTTCTTGAGTGTCTTCTCTCCAGAAGGCAGTGACTTGCTGCTGAGTGTCCTGGTGGGGGGAAGCCAGCTCCAGAAGCCACAGGAAGCAGGTCCTGTTGAGTATCTCAGGTGCACTCAGGGGTGCTTGTGCAGAAAGCACCCACTACGATGTGCCACAGCGCCCTCCCACGGCCCCGCGTTCCTGCAGCGCTTGGATGCTCTCAGGTAGCACGCAGAGTCTTCCTAACTGAGGTCGGGCTGTGGGAACCTGATTTCAGCTGTGTGCCGACTTCAGTCCTGGTCTCTCACGCCTTAGGGGTTGGGTAGCACTCTTCTGTCTGCAATGCAACTCTCCTCTTTCTGTTCTTTGACTCAGTGTTTTGGAAGAAAGAAGGAAACCACAGACGGGGGTCCCAAGATTGAAATAAGTGTGGCCCTTGGAAATGCCATCATGCAGGTGCAGACTTTATGATTCCATCTTCCGGGGAGCCCTGAAGTGCATACGTGTGTGTGTCTCTGCTTATTTCTGCTGCTTTTCCGCTAAGACTTTCTCCTCCAGCTCTGATTACCTCCGTGAGCCTGGAAAGCTGGTGAGTGTGCAGAGGGTTAAGGCCAACTTGTGTGATGCCAGCAGGTCCCTGGACTAGAAGTCGTGTCTTAGCGCCTTGGCGTCCTCCCTAGGACTGTGCACCCAGGGGACGGACGGCCCTCAGTGAAGGGGGAACACATGGAAGATTTGTTCCTCTGTAGTACGTCGTGGTCGCGGCTTCTCCGTCCCGTCCAGAGGACACAAGGGGACGTGCCTAGGGGTGAGAGCCACCTGATGGGCCTTTGGGAACTTCCCACGCTCCTCCTTTGCTCCATCCTGAACCCTGTGTTGGGAAGAGCGCTGGGATCCTCAGCACCCAGATCAGAGCCTGCGCCGGCTCTTCTCCCCACATCCTGTGGTCATGGGAAAGTCAATTACCTCCTCCGGGCTTGATGCCTTGGTGAAAATAACCCTGACCTTGGCTTGCCCACTGGATGGGTCTGGCAATCTAGCTGGCTGAGCACAGGACAAGAGATGGTTTCTGGCTATCGTGTGCATGATATGGAAGCAATAAGCTAAGTGCATGAAAGCATTTTACCACCCTCATGCTGTGTGTCCAGTCACGGCAGATGAGATGGGTGGGAAGCAGGAGGCAGCCAGATCACTACGGTCCTTGTCAACAGGGCCAGGGAATGGGGGGTGGGAGGTGGGAGGAAGCTGGTCAGAGAGCACCAGCCCTGCTGGGTCCCCATCTACATATGCCTCCCCATGCAATGCCCACCAACAAAAGCCACTTTGGGCAGGTCGGTGTCTCCACAGCACAGACCAGGAGTCCAGGGCTCATCAGGGAAATGGCCTCAGGAACCACTGTTGGGGGTGTTGACGGGCTGCCCCGGGGTATAAGCTGGAGGGAGGGGGCCATGATCTGCCCCTGGGCTTTGGAGGTGTGGCTTCTTGGGTCTCTGCAGTAGACTCAGGGGTGAGAATCCTCAGCCTGAAGCTCTGGAGAGGTGATGGGCACATCTTTTGAAAATGTGAAGTGTCTTCCCAGGCCCAAGATGCCAGTGAGAGCTGGAAATCCACAAGAAGATGGGCCATCCCCCTGGTTGACCTTTTAGAAATGCCCTCCCCCCCGAAGTGTAGGCAGACAAGCTCTCACACACTGGGCATCCTTGGGGTAAAACAAGTCACCAGCAGAGTCCCCACACCCACAGGTACACACGCCCATATATATACAAGATGGTGGGGCTGCCCCTGTCCAGTGACTACTGCGCTCAACAGACCTCTCTGATGAAGTCCCCAGGGGCCCTGACCAGGAGCTGTTACAGTTTTGTGACAAGTGGTGGGTGACCTGGCTCATCCATGAGAAGCCTTGGCTGGCCACACTTGGCCTTGGGTCCAGCAGGCGCAACTGTGGAAAGATGTCTTGAAACCAGACAAACTGTCCAGTGTGAGACGGTCCCCGGTGAGCTCAGGGGGGCGACCCCTTCAGGTGATGGACATGAAGGAGGGTGTGACCTTGTCATGGGAAGCCCAGCAGAGACCCCCCCTCCAGACACTGCAAACTCCCCACGTGTCCTCTGTTCCCTGATGATGAAAGACAGGTGCTTATGCCCCAAGGCATCCCACCTGGTGGATGTGAGAGAGGGCTCCCGCCTGGTGGAGGTGACAGAGGGCATCCCGCCTGGTGCAGGTGACAGAGGGCATCCCGCCTGGTGCAGGTGAGAGAGGGCATCCTGCCTGGTGGAGGTGAGAGAGG
>NW_024081013.1:1057229-1174980 GCF_003009895.1 Hyaena hyaena
CCCGCCTGGTGGAGGTGACAGAGGGCATCCCGCCTGGTGGAGGTGACAGAGGGCATCCCGCCTGGTGGAGGTGACAGAGGGCATCTGCCTGGTGGACATGAGAGAGGGTTCCTGCCTGGTGGAGGTGACAGAGGGCATCTGCCTGGTGGACATGAGAGAGGGTCCCCGCCTGGTGGAGGTGACAGAGGGCCCCCTGAGGAGGCCGCCTGCCCGGAGCGTAGAGCCCCAGCAGAGGGAGCCCCCACCCTGACCCGAGAGGCAGCCAGCGTTCCCCCTCCCCACCGTCTCCAGTGCCGTCACCACCAGGTTCGCCAGCTTGACTGTCTGTTGCGCACAAACAGCCCTGTAACTGGGGACTAAGCTGCGTCTTCATCGTTCTTGGGAAAACAGGACAGCCTGTGTGTGTGTCCGTTTGTCCACGACCAAGGCTCAGCACTAAGCCCGGCTGGAGCTGCAGATGTGCGGGTCAGAGACTGGAATCCAGTGTGTGTGTGCGTGCGCGTGTGTGTGTGTGTGTGTGTGTGTGTGTGAGAGAGAGAGAGGGAGATGGGGGGCTCCAGGCACCCGTCTCCCCCGGGAAAGGACAAACCCCGCGCTTCTCACCTCTTTTGGGGCCTTTGAAGCCCTGTTATCTTCTGCCTTCATGAAGGGACAGCAGAGGAAGAGATTAGCGGGGTGTTCGGGCCGCGGGCTCTGTTGCCGGGTAAACAAGGAGAGATCTCTATCACCGCCTGTTAGTCCGTCAGACTCCGCTCACCAGGCACTGAAACCGATCTGGGGAGATTTTTGGATCCATCTTTTCAGGACGGTCAGGCCGGGGGAGAGGAGGCGCCCAGCACTGGGAAGTTCCTTGGGGGCGGCAGGGAGCCTCCCACCCGCCTGCCCCACTCGGAGCTACAGGGTCCTGGGGGACTGCCTTCTCACTGTCTTCTTCCTGTCTCCTGAGTCCCAGACACCCCACGCCCACCCCGTGGAGCCCCCAGAATCCCCACACAGCCCTTTACCTCGTGGCTTTGCACCTACAGCTCCTTTCTCCCCAAATGTCTTTCCCTCCCTTAACTGCCTGGCTAGTTCCCACTGGCCTTTACATCACCTCCTCCAGGAAGCCTTCTCTGATATGCCCCTCCATCCCATCCCACCTTCCTTTTCCCCCAGTGATGCTGCACTTTTGCCTTTTGTTCCCTAAAGGGTAGCAGACAAATTCCACCCACACTCAGGTCGTCTAAGTAGGGGCTTTGCACGCTTAGGCCACAGATCTGCTGCTTCTTAGCTTGGGAGTAAGCGACGCCATCACCATGTCTCAGGGGAAAAACCCACCAGAGTTAACATCACAGAGGTAGTATCACTGCAGCCTACAGGATAACCATGTTTTTAAATTAAACATTAAAATATTTTTTTTAATGTTTTATTTATTTCTGAGAGAGAGAGAGAGAGAGAGAGAGTGAGAGAGAGAGAGTGAGAGAGAGCAGGGAAGGGTCAGAGAGAGAGGGAGATACAAAGTCTGAAACGGGCTCCAGGCTCTGAGCTGTAGCACAGAGCCCGACACGGGGCCCGAACCCACAAACCATGAGATCATGACCTGAGCCGAAGTTGGACGCTTAACCGACTGAGCCACCCAGGTGCCCCTAAATTAAACATTTTAAACAAATCATGCCTTGAAGGGCACCGCCGAGACCCTGGGATAGTGTGTGTCTGTGTGTGTGCGCTGTGTCATTTGATTGTATATTTGCATATGCAAAAATGGTTCCTTACAGCCCACCTGAGTCACATATGTATTCCCTATACACTTGTGTATAATATGAACTTCATGTACCCATGGATGTACTACTTTTACGTACATTTACTTTATGCATGTGATAAAGGCGGGCTGCCGGGAGCTCTGGCCTTGGAAACCACAGCTCTGTGGCCTTGTGACCTACAGTCTGCGTCCCCTGTGGAGAAGCGCCTGCTCACCGCGGAGCCCGGGGAGGTGCCGTGTCACCACATCTTTCGGAAATGCCACACTCTCTTCTCGACCCTCAGTGTCAGGTGCACAGACAGCCTTTGCTCAGCAGCTGCCGAATTCTCTTTCACTCAACGAGAGAAGCTCTGCCCGGCTCCCTCGCTAATAAGCTTTACTTAGAATCCACTTGTGCAGGAAGCGGGCAGGCGCTGTCCCCGCGCAGAGCGGCCGCCGGGCTGCCTGGCGCCTGGGCTGGAGGGCCGGGGCAGCGGCAGCCTGGCGGGCAGACCCGCGGGCTCTACTGGAGGCGGCAGGCCCGGCTCTGCTGGGAGCCCCGGGGCTCGCGGCTGCGCTGGAGATGACGCCAGTCCCGTGTCCCCTGCTCTCCCCCCCTGCACAGGCCCGGCGCACGGGGACACGCACACCCCGCACACACTCAGGCTGAAAGGGGCCTCGCATGCCCCCCACTCCGCTGCGCACCAGGGACACAGAATGAATGAGACCCCGTACCTGTGCCCTCAGAGGGCGGCCGGGGGCTACAGGCACCGTCGGGCGACACCGCTGTGTGACCAGGGCGCCAGGTGGTGTGCCAGGTGCCCTGGGAGCCCACGGAGAGCTGTTCCCTGGAGACGAGTCCTTTGTCCCTGACGGAGGCTGGTCCGGAGGCCTCCGCAGCCCCGGCCCTCGCTCACGTGTCTGAGACCCCGCTCGCCCATCTCATCCCCGTGCACGTGCGTCCTCCTCCTCCCGGAACCTTCCAGAAGGGCAGCTGTGCGGGCGCGCCTCTCCCCCGGTCCTCCTCGCCCCGCGGCCCTCGACCTGAGGAGCAGGAGTCTGTCCCCTATCATCTGCCAGGACCCCCGGCCGGCTCCGGCTCGCCCCCTGGCCTGCAGGGCCTCCCCCAAGGTTCAGATGCAGGGCCCACCTGAACCAGACCCAGGTCCCCTCCCCTCCCTACTCGCTCCGGCACCGACCACGCTCCGGGTTGTAGCAGGTGCAGCAGCCCAGGGTCTGCCCTCACAGAGCTTAGTTTTAAGAGAAAGAAGGTGGAGTCGGGGCAGCTGACAAGGCAGCAGAGAAAGTGCTAGAGGTGGGGCGAGGGGTCTGGGAGGGGGCGCCTCTGCTCCGAGGCCTGACCAGGGCTAGCACCGGGCCTCTGGAAGTGTGAGCCCGCAGCCTCTGCAGGGGCCAGTCCCCACGTCCCTCCGGGGGCCAGTGACCCCTGGTATCCACAGCACGTGGATTCGAGTTAGACTTCGTACCGCAGGTAGCGTGCGGCACGTGCAAAGCCAGTGCCGTTCCCATGCCCGACGGGCCAACAGGGGTCTGCCCTGGGGCCGCAGTGCCGACCCACAGGGCCATTGCTCTAACCCAGCTGCTAGTCCCCACCTGTCAACGCCAATAAACCAAATACAGACGTTGAGCGCCCAACAGGAAGAACACCAAGAAACCCCCCAAAGAACCGAATCGACCTTCCATCCTGTATTTCTCTTTGAAAGGAGGACACTCTCATTTAGAGACTGGTCATCTCCAAGCACGGCACGTTTATGGAAGATCCCTAGTGAGAAAGAATTTAAATGGCCCGTGAGAAATAATTTTTCAAGAAGAAGACATGTTTCTCCCTCAGGCCATGGGGTGTGTCTGAGCTGACCCCACCAGGGGCCACCGGGCAGAGCCTATTAGGTGAAATGGATCCGGATCCGTGGCAGCCCGTGGTAATCCCATCAAAGGGGGGGGTGGGGAAGGGGCCTGTGTGACCGCCTCCGGCCGCCCGTCAGGCCCGGGGAGGAAGTTTGCTCACAAAGCAGACAAGCTTCCGCTCTAGGAAGGATAAAGCAGCCTCAGTGACCTGCAGCTCACACGCACCTGCCCAGGGCCGCTCTGATCTGTCCTAGAAAGACGAGGAATGCCTTTGAGAATATTCCGTCAGGGAAGCCCCCAGCTTCAGGAGACCCTTCCTGATTGCTTTCTTTAAGAACACACAGAGGAGGCTGCCTTCCCTCCAGGAACCCTCAAGAGGGGCCAGGACACAGATCCCCGCCCCCCAGGCCCCCCAGCCCCCACTGAGCCTGCCACGCTCAATGCCAAGGGAAAGCTCCTTCTGAAAATAACCTCAAAAACAATCTGTTGGTGGGTTGTTCTTCTCTTATTAAGCCCAATAAAATAATCAACGTTTCCATCTCAATTTCCAAGGCCAGAGAGTTGGTTCCTCCTCAGGACGCCCGGGCTGGTGGCGGGGGTGGGGTGGGGGTGGGGTCTGTGGCAGAGGGGAGGACTTCCGCGAGGCCGAGAGGGCGCAGCTCCGGAGGCAGTGACCTCAGAGGCCAGGGGGCCGGGTGCCAGCTGTGGCCGCCACTCTTCAAGGCAGACAGAGAGTTGTTATAAAGTCAGTCTCTGAAACGGACAAAGCAAACATTCAAAACTGGGTGTGAGCTTCAAGCCGCGCGATCCGAGCGTGCACACTCACAAGTGTGGTCTGTGGACCCTGACTATGATTTGGGGGCGCCCCTGCCACTTGCTGTCCGCAGGGCATAGTGGGACCCGGCCAGGCAGGGGGCACGCCTCGGCTGGGCTGGCTGGTGGGGGGGAGGGCGCGAAGTCCCTGAAGGCAGAGCTCTGGAAGTTGCCAGTGAGGGACCCGCCTACAGAATGACGCGGAGGGACAGCCCGGGGTCCACACTGCGCCCGGGGGCACCCCACGGGCTGCCCCTCGCGATGAGGCTCGGGGAGGTGGAGGGACAGGCAGACAGGATGGGTGACTGGTCCCAGCCAGGGTGAGAGCCGGCCAGGAGGAAGCAGGCGTGGAGCGGCGTGAGGCAGGGGTGAGGAAGCTGTGGGACCTTGGTGGGGGCAGGGCAGCGGGGGTGAAGGCAGGGGGTGGCGCCTGCCCCTCCAGGGGGCGGAAGGAGGAGAGGAGGCCTGAGATGCTTGCCTTGAAAACCGAGCGTGGAAACCTGGCGTGGGAACCTCTAGGGCGGGAGATGTACTGACTTTCGGAAAGAGGAGGCAGGTCGGACAGATCGGGGCTGCCCGGGTGCGGAGGGTGGCTCGCCTCTCCACGACTCCTCGGCCAGACCTCCACTTGGACCTGGGGAGCAAGACGTGACCGGCCTCTGCTTCCAGGGGGCGCCCGGGAAGGTGCAGGCAGGCAGGACCCGGCCCCTCACAGAGGAAGGGGTGGGGTCTCCCGGGAGAGGCAGGCAGGACCCAGCCGGGGTGGACGGATCCGCAAACGGGAAAGCGCAGGAGAGACCCCAGGCGGGGGGGGGGAAGAGCTGCCCAAGGGAGAGGAGCCCCCTGCATGAGGTCCGGCCGCCCCCAGGGAGGGGACCCATCCCAGGGGAGGTCGGCCAGGTGGGAAGGGGCGAGGGCCTGGCAAGGAGAGCCCAGCGCATCGATGCGAACTCCTGCCAGGGTGTGGAGAGCACCCTCCTGTCAGTTGTCTCTGAGAGGCTGTGAGGCTGTGTCCCTGTTCAGAGGTCGCATGGTTCAGGGGAGCCCATGATTTCACTGATGCACGCTGCGTTTAACCCACTTCGTCTGCGCAAGAAGGACCCAGTGCCAGGACCCCCCAGCCTGGCCGGGCGGGTGCGATGACAGTGCCCAAGAGATGCCAATAAAGTGCTGAAAGTGTGCAGCAAAGGGCACTCCGGAGGGCTGCACGAAGGAGGTGTCCTGCTCTCAGGCCCTTGGTCAGCACCATGTGGATGAATTAAACAGCGTGGGTTAAGGGTCGGTGAGTGAGGTGGGGGGAAGGGGGTTTCCCACACTTAGAATCTCCAAGGATGTACTGGGGGTGGAACTTGGAACGGATCTCAGCAAATATCCACGGCGGGGGACACTCATCAGTGGGGCCGGGCGTCCACCACGGCGGGGGACCTGCATCACGGAGGCGGGAGGTTCATCTAGCTGCTCAGGGGCGTTGCCAGCACGAGGGCAGCAGAGGCTTGGGGTTCCTTGGGGCTACACTCCCCAAGTGATCTCATTCTGCTGCAGGGGCCGGGGGTGCGGGCCGCAGGGGACGGAGGGGACGACCACGGCCCTGGGGCCCAGTGTCCCGGCCCGGAAGCCCGTGGTCCAGCAGGGAGACCCACGGCCTGCGTGGAGAGGAAGGGCCAGGCTCTGTGAGCACCGCGAGGGGTCTGGGGCCTCTCTCGGGCGATATTTCCAACATTCCGGCTGTGTTTGCCAGTTACCCCGTTTCCCCAGACCAGGGGGCTTAAGGGAGACCCAGCGACCGCGATCCGGAGGAAGAAATCCACCCACCGTTAGGACAGAGGATGTCTTAGGACACTTAGAATCCCCGAAAGATGGAAAGATGGCTTGAAAACGAAAGAATCCAACTTTTTAAAAAAAAACGAGCATCCCCCGCAACGCTAAGTCAGCATTTACCAACGCCTGCTTCACGCTACAGGTAATTGTTACACACACAGCCTCACACAAAGGGCCCAAATGTCAAATAAATTGGGGAAAGGGCCAGTTTGGCTGAACCTGGCACCTTGAATATGCAAATGTGCGCCTGGCCTCGGGAGGGGTGGGGAGGGCAGGGCTCTGGTTGAAGGCGCGCCTCTGAGGATCAGCGCATCTCCAGAAACACAGGGGGGCAGCGGACGTCCAACTACAGGCACGTGTCCTTCTGCTTCCCCGTGTCTCACAGACTGGAGTCACCCGTCCACGGTCCGCACCCCCGCCCGGAGGCCCGTGGCTGCTGCCGAGGCCCAGGACCAGGCCACAGTTCTCCGAGACCCCTGGGCCCAGCTAGTCAGCAGGTGCTCCGCCCGGGCTCCCTGCAGCACACGCAGGCTTATGCTGCCCTCTAGTGATGTCGTGTTGAAACAGCTGCGCTGATGTTGATGCGAAGTCTGGGCTGTGTGTCCCCTAACAACACTGTCCCTGCTGTCCCAGAAGAGATGCCCTGCTTTTGCAAGAAATACTCTGTAATATCTACGTAATGACGCCCATAGAGACTGTCACCTGCTTATGCTCCAAATTTCAAAACGCTAAGTATGATGCCTTAACTCTAATACAAAGAACGACTGTAAGAACTAAAAAGAAAGTAATTTTTTTTCCTTTTTAAAAAACGTTCTAGGGGCGCCTGGGTGGCTCAGTCGGTTAAGCGTCCGACTTCGGCTCAGGTCATGATCTCACAGTTCGTGGGTTCGAGCCCCGCGTCGGGCTCCGTGCTGACAGCTCAGAGCCTGGAGGCTGCGTTGGGTTCTGTGTCTCCCTCTCTCCCTGACCCTCTGCTGCTCGTACTCTGTCTCTGTTTCTCTCAAAAATAACTAAAACATTAAAAAAGTTTTTAAAAAAAGTTTTAATTTTAATTCCGGTTAGTTAACCTACACTGTTGTACTGCTTTCAGGTGTACAACGTAGGGATTCAGGGCTCCCATACGTCACTGCTAATCAGGACAAAGTGTGTGCCTTAGTCCCCATCACCTGTTTAACCCAAGCCCCTCTGGAATGCAATGTTATACTAGTTTCCAGCGTACAACATAATAGTTCAGCAACTGTATTTATATAAGATATTACGATGAGTTTTTCATGGACTCAGCAGGCACGCAATTTCCAAATTGCCCACTAGGAGACAGTGTTGCTCCTATTGAGAAAGGCTCATCTAGAGCTTGAGTCAGAGTAGATACTAAGGGATTTTCAGGCCGTAGGCTGTCTGACAAAACTATTCAACCCCGCCAGGTGCCCTATGGCAGCTACATAAAAGCACGGGCAGGGCTGCGTTCCAATAAAGCTTTGCTTACAGCAGCAGGTGTCTAGCTGGGTTTGGCCCATAGAACGCAGCATCCCGACCCTTGATCTGGGGCAGCCCCCCTTCGGTTTACAGACAAGGAAACTGGGGTCGGGGGCTGCAGGGGCTAGGAAGTGAGATTCTGACCAAGGAAGAGCAACCCACCCACCGGGCCTGGCTCCTTCCCGGGTCCCCAGGCTGTCACTCCTCAGCTGTATGTCGGGCGGATGGGCTGGGGGAAAGGATGAGGGGTGGGAGGGTGCACAGAGAAGGTCCGTGTTCAACTCTGACGCCTGCAGTTCCCCTCCATCTGGCCTCAACACGCACTCACTCATTCGTCCATCCATTCATTCATTCTAGTCTTTGTTGAGGCCATGCCTGCCCCACCCCTCAGCCCTCCCCCCTGGCATGGAGCCTCCCAAGGGCTCCACCAGTGATCCCAGAATGCACCACAGATGGCTTGCCTAACAAGCCACGCTGGGCAGCTCTGGGTCTCTCCTAATTGTCTCTATGGCTCCCCAGGGCATCTGCTTTCCGGTTTGTGTCCACGGATGGGTCCCGCAGCGGACATTCAGCACCAAGGCCAGAGAACGGAGCCTGATGGGGCCAGGACCCCCCATCTCAGCACCAGGGACCCCGGGACCTCGGGGATCTGCTTGCTCGCGGCCCTGGATGTGAGACCCGTGCCTCCCAGTGCGTCTGTGGTTCAGGGCCAGTTTTGTTTCTTTCTTTCAGTTCATCATGGGCTGATGGTTCTGTAAAATACAGTAAATACGAAAGCGGGAAAATGAAGATGAAACCTGTCACAAACGTTATTAGATTCAACAGGCATACACTTGCTCTACAGAACGGCTGTGAACGCTGAGAAACTCTCAGCCCCGCTGCCCACATCATGGTGGACGGAGGCACCTGCACCCCCAAGGCTGACGTGAGGCTGGGTCAAGCCTGCCTCCGTGTGAGCTCCAGGGTGACCCAGCTGGCTCTGGGGGCCCCCTGGGGCCCAGGGCTTCCCACGCGGGGCTCAGGGAGCTCATCGGAACCCAGGACGTCCTGTCCCACACAGCATGCAGTGCCGTGGCCATCCTCGCCATCACAGGTGCCACTCTGCTCCTCCATGGAATGTCCCCTTGGGGTGGCCATGGGCGTCACTAGGCTCCCGGGCCCTGGTCACGGGGACCATGGGCCCTGCTGCATAAGCACCACCAGGGCGAGCAAGGTCCTGGTTCAGGCGGGGAAGCCTCCGGCCGGGTGGAGGCACATCAAGGCCAGGGGCCTCATCAGAGGGGCCAGGAGGCTCGAAGGTCCCAACTTCCTGGCTCCTCACATACTCCTGGTCTCAGGGGCCTGGACAAACCCTGGGACCAGATTTCTGGAAAGAGAGGGGGCTGCGGGGGCCCAGGAAGCATGGGGAGGGGTCCTGCAGGAGCTGGGGCGGGCTGGCATCAGGGGGCTCCTTGGGGTCATGGGGGGCTCCTTCCACGAGCCTCTGGGCTTCTTAGAAATAGCTAACTGGTGTCCACAGGCCTGGGGGTACTTGTCTGGACCCTAGATTTAGAGGCTGAGGGGACTCAATTCTGTGTCCTATCACCAACAGAACCAAGAGAGAGAGAGAGAGACAGAGAGACAGAGAGACAGAGAGACAGAGAGAGCAGCGCAGAGGTCCGTGGTAGCAGAATCCCGAGTGCACATCTCTGCGGCTCTCTGAGAGATGCTGGGGTGAAGCCAGGCTAGGCTCATGCCGACGGGGAGCATCCCAGGGTTCAGAGCAGGGGGTAACCTAGAACAGCAGAGGGCAGGCAAGATCAAGGTCCAGGACCCCATGTTCAACAGGGAGAGCAGAGGGTCCTTCTGTGACCCTTCCAGCTGCTGGTGACCCCAGGCGCCCTTGGCCGTGGCCACATCACTCTGGCCTCTGCCTTGTTTCCACACGGCACTCTTCTCCCCGTGAGTCTGTACCCTCGCAACACTCTCCTCCGTATGTGTCTGTGTTCACTTTCCTCTCATATCATAAGGACACCAGTCATGTTGGGGTAAATTTAGGCCCGCCCTCCTCCAGTCTGACTTCGTCTTAACTAATCACACCTGCAATGACCCTATTTCCAAATAAGGCCACATTCAGAGGTACCTGGGTTGGGACTTCAGCATATCTTTCTGGGGTCACAGTTCCACCTGTAACGGATCACCCCAATTGAAGCGAAGCTGGGTTCTGCGGCCACTACCTCATCCACCAAACACCGTGGCCTGAGACGTACCAGTTAATTTGTGTGTCTCTATTCCTGGATATAAGAGCATCTAAAAAAAAAAAAAAAAAAAAACCCTGCTATTTTTCACTATTATGGGTCAACTTTCAATAAGAAATAACTCAACATCAGTTAATAAATAATTTCACGCTGAAGGCAAGGGCCAGTTCTCGTTCATCTGTGTGTCTCCCATCACACTTCGCAGAAAGTGGGGCCCCGGAAAAGCAGGTGGGGCCAGCAGCTCATCCCCGAGGCTCAGTGGCTGGCTTCTTAAAGCAAGCAGTGCGATCAGGGCATCTGGGGTTGGAGGGACCGGGGGCTCCCTGTGGCTGGCCTTCCAGAAAAGGTTATCCACTGACTTGTCCCTTTTTCAGCAACTAATTCATGGTTCAAAGAAGGTCCATTTTCTACCGCGACGCAGTGTCTGAAATGCAAAGCATCTCATCTCCTCTCTGCTTTTCATCCTTTGCCGACAAAAGTAGTAACATTTTCAAGGCTTGTTGGGAGGTTGGTGGCATTTGCTGGTCTGGGACGTGAGAATTAGTTGAGTTCCACTTAAGAAATCTAGACCGTCTGCTCTAGCTGTTCAGACTGGCCATTTCTCACCTGTCAGACAAGGACTTCTAAAATCACCTTGGGACTGTGCACATGTTTCCTGGGAGACACCAGAGGCCTTCTGAGATTTCTGCGTGTAACGTACTCGCTGTTGATGTTATTCGTAACATTCCTTTCGTGGAAACGGATCAATGGTACCGTTGGTGAGGCTTTCCCAAAGAGGCTTGCTGGGAAAATAGGAATGAGAAAGTGGGTTTGTAACACAGAGACGGAATCAAACCATCTGGCCCGGGGCAGCCTGGTGTTCTGACCTTGGGTAGCTCCATTTTGACATTTTTGACCTCCGTTTGCTCATCCTTCAGATGGAGGTAGCAATGGCATGTTCTCATAGAACTTCCACGGAGGTTCAATGAGAAATGGAAGAAAGGGCACAGGGGCACATGGAACAGGATTGAAAGCAGACTGGAAGGGAAATCCAAGCTCACGGTGGCCTCAGTGACACAGAAAGAGGGGGCAGGCAGGGAGGGATAGAAAGGAGACTTCCACATGTTTAGTAATATCTTTTTTTATTGAAAAACACTGGAAAAGAATATAACAGACTTTTAAAGTAGCTTTATAGAGATGTATTGCACATACCATGCAATTCACCCACAAATGATTCCAATTCAGGGGTTTTTATGTTTTCCCAGAGATGTGCAATTCTCACTACAGTCAATTCTAGAACATTTTCATCACCTCAAAAAGCACCCTGTATCTTCAGCGACCACTTGCCGATTCTCCTGTTCCCCTCCCCCGCTTTGAGCAAACACTTTCTGTTTCTCCTGATTTCCTGATTCAGGACATTGCATATGAACGGTATTACACGGTATGTGGGCTTTGGTGTCTGCCTTTCAGAATCACGTTTTTAAGATGCATCCATATTGTAGCAGGCCAGTTTTTTCTTTGTTTTTTAAGTTTATTTATTTATTTTGGGAGAGAGAGTAGAAGAGAGAATCCCAAGTGGGTTCTGTGCTGATAGCTCTGCCCAACACGGGGCTTGAACTCATGAACCGTGAGATCATGACCTGAGCCGAAAGCAAGAGTTGGGTGCCTAACCGACTGAGCCACCCAGGCCCCCCTGTTTTATTCTTTGTTATGGACTAATAACATTCCATTGTATAGATATATGTTTTGTTTATATATTCGTCAATTGATGGACATTTTAATGGCTTCCACCCTCTGGCCATCAGGAGCAATGCTGTCCTGGATGTTCACGTACGGGTTCTCAGTACTGTTGGAGATATGGATGTAGATATATTAGCTCTGGAACTGCTGGGTCCTGTGCAACTTGTTTCAGTGTTTGAGCAACTGCCAGACTGTCTTTTCAAAGTGGCCGCACCGTCTCACGCTCCGGCCAGCACGGCGTGGGAGCTCTGCTGGCTCACACCCTCAGCAACTCTAGCTACTGCCTGACCCTTTGAGTGCAGCCAGGCTAGAGGGCATGAGGGGTCTTTCCTTGTGGTTTTTGTTCGTGTTTCTCTGATGATTAATACCATTGATTCAAGACTTGAAACATTCTAAATTCTGAGTGATTGGAGGGGGCATGTCTGGCACAGTATTCTCTTTATTTCCTGAGTGTTCATGTGTTGGTTAAAAATGTGTTGCCAAGGGGTGTCCGGGTGGCTCAGTTGGTTAAGCATCAAACTTCAGCTCAGGTCATGATCTCACGGTTTGTGAGTTCGAGTCCCGCATCGGACTCTGTGCTGACAGCTCAGAGCCTGGAGGCTGCTTCAGATTCTGTGTCTCCCTCTCTCTCTGCACCTCCCCTAACCATGCTCTGTCTCTCAAAAATAAATAAAAGTTAAAAAATTTTTTAAAAATGTGTTGCTTACAGGGGCATATGGGAGAAGGGGTCAGTGGGTTAAGTGTCCAACTCTTGACTTCAGCTCAGGTCATGATCTCACGATTCATGAATTTGAGCTACGCATCAGGCTCTGTGCTGACAGTGTGGAGCCTGCTTGGGATTCTGTCTCCCTCTCTCTCTCTCTGACCCTTCCCTGCTCCTGCTCTCACTCTAATTAAATAAACAAATAAATAAAGAGTTGTTTGCTATCTTGCTTAACGAAGGGCTACAGCACCGCCTACCCTTAGAGAATGGGGATGACGCATTACCCTGGGGGAGGTGGGGTCCGAGCAGCCTCCCCGCCGCAGTCCTCAGCTGAGGAAGGCCAGCGCAGCTCCCCGCCCCCCGGGTCCCCAGCCCTGGGAGCCCCCTGAGGGCTCTCCTCCTGCGACAGAAGGTCCTTCACTCAGTTCCTGTAGCAAGACTCCCCAGAAGTCTACCAGGGTGTCATCAAATATAAGGATGATTAGGGAGGCTTCTGTGATCCCCACGGCTGCATCCCTCCCCCTCCCTCCACCCACCCAGGGGCCCCAGCTGCCCAAACCTCAGGCATCCGGAGAAAGAAGGCCCTTTGGCGGTCGGGTCTTCAGCGATCAGGAGTCGGCACTGCGGTCTTCCCACCCTCCTCAGACCCCCCTGCTCGGGCTCCCAACGATGCCCAGCCCCAGCCGCTCTGAGCCCTGGCCCCACCAGCCCTGTGTCCAGCCCTCTGTCTTTCCCTTCTTCCTTCCGACAGCGACCCATCTGGAAATGAGTCAGCTGGGGGCTGGCTGATTCACACAAGGAGGCTCTGTGGTTTTTCATGATCACGTACACTGACAACAATCGTCCTGCCGCGTCATGTGCTGGCCACGGGCCAGGCCTCCCCACGGACCGTCTCACGTCACCTTGTCCGACGTACGACGCTCCGAGAAGGGCCTGCCATTACCACCTCTTCCCAGATGAAGAAATGGAGTCAGCACGAGGGAAGACCAAGGGCTTCCCTCTGGGATCTGCCAAGGGCGTGGCTAAGATCAGGCTCTCGGGGGGCAAAGCCAGGGGTCCAGGGCTGCAGAACCCCAAATTCCAGGTGGTCAACACCCCACTTTACTGCCTCCTGTATGTCCGTGCCAGAGTTGGCAAAACACTTTTTAAGCAACTTCTTGTTTTTATTTATTTGTTCCAAACAGCATTCTTGGCCCCACTGTCCGGCTTCAACTGGAGAACCTTGACAATGAGCATCACCTCCCCCCGAGGCTCCTTGGAGGGGACAGAGGGCAAGGCAGCCGCTGCACACAGACCCCCAAGAGCCTGCCATGCAGGGCCCTGCTCCATGCCACTCTGAGTGGGACTTCCGTGGAGGCTGGGCTTCGTCTGTGGACGCGTGGGGGGCAGAGTGGAGGTCATCCCTCCGTGCTCTTCCAGTCGTGTAGAGCCGCTGTGTTATCTCAGGTCGATGGAGTGAAGGCGCATCAGGCTGGTCCTATGAGAAGAGCGCTGGCCATCACTGCGGCCTTCTCCCGAGTCCCCGCAGAGGAGGGGCGTGTGGGAGCTGTGGTCCCCTCCTGCAGGGCAGCCGGACACCAGCTGTCACGGCCACGGACAGCCATGCTAGGTCTGCCCCTTGCACTTGGACTCCTGCTGACCTTGGCTGAAAGGCATCAGAGCATCATATGTGGGTGAAGTTGAGCCCATTGTGAACGCCCCGAAGTGAAATTGGCAACTCTCCGCCTCAAAGTAAGTCCGGGGCAGGGAAGCAGGACTGTCCCTAGGAGCAGGTGTCCCCAGTGTCCATTCATATCTGGGGCCGACAAGCTTTCCCTGTGGAAAATGCCTCCCTCTGCCACCACCGTCGGTATTGCGGTCCCTCGAAGTCTGTGGCTCTTTCCTCGTGGGTAGCCAATGCCGATCAACATACATAGTTTCCTTTGAAGGCTCTTTTTAGATTTCCTTTCTTCACAGGTTGGGTCCCAGGCAGGCACAAGCCCTGTGCTTTGCCCTGTTCACATGCTCACAACTCAGACACGTGGTCTTGGCACATGTCATATCCTTATTGCTCGTCTCCTGACCTGGGCACCGCCTGCCCTCCCTGAACTCGTGCTGAGTCGTCAGGAGGACAGAACAGCACCCAGGTCTTCTAAGTGACGTGGGGGAGTGCGCGCCAGCCTCCAGACCCAGGGCATGCGCGGCCGACCGTCCATCTGCACCTCTCACTTTCTTCTTCCTTCTTCGCCAGACTCTGTTCTCAACAGGATATGCGCCCGAGGTGGGCTTCCTGTGTCTTCCCTCCACCCTACTCAGGGGTCACTGGCCAGTTCCTTTGCTGCACCTGCAACTACTTGCTTATCCACTGGCGCTTATGGAAAACAGTTACCTCTGAACCTGACTTCTCCTCAAGTTCCCCGTGGCTCCTCAGGTGAGTGGGTCCTGCCGAAGTCAGCTCAGGCTGCGCACCAAAGTGTCACAGACTCAGGGGCTGAAACAGCAGACACTTGGTCCTCACAGTTCTGGAGGCTGAGAAGTCCAAGAGCAAAGCACCTGAGTGTTCAAAACCCAGCCTAGATTCCTTCAGAACATGTTCCGCAGTTTGAGGAGTCAATAAAAACAATCCTTTCTTTGTTATCTTCGTTTTTCCTGCATTTACAGATAGGAATAAAGAGAATTATGGATTACCTCAGCCTAAAACTAAACGTTTTGAAGCCAGAGCCTTCAGAGGACATTCCAGAAGTGGATTTCCCTCAAGACCAAACGAAAATCTTGTGCTAGAGGGTCTTTGGGTGAACCTCCTGGGGGGAGGATCTGCTCCAACAGAAAATGACTTGTGATTTTAAAGCCTAAAATCAGGCTTCACGTGTGGAGCACAGCTTGTTTCTACATTACTAGACACTCTTCCTATTAATTCATGTCAAGTTCTTTAAGACAAAGGAAATGTGATTGAAAATCTTTTTGCAGAAATATGAATTTTTGTAAAAACATAATGAAGCCCTCAAAGACAAAGTTAATTCTAATTTATGAAGCAGGGCCTTGGGTGGTAAACACACAGAGATTGACAAGGTCATAGAGATGGACCCACTTGATGCACACCAGATCCATTGGTTGGAAGCGTTGAGTTCAAACTTCCTTGTTGAACTCAGCAAGGTCTTCCTTGTTGAGGACCCATGTAGTGATGAGCTCATTTTCTCTAAGTCAGTGAGCAACTATCCAAATCCTTCTTAATGGAGATAAAAACTCCAAGTCATCAAACTAACTTGAAGTCTTGACTGGTCTCCATGGACCATCCTTTAGGAAAGAGGTCTTTGCCCAGAGGACCAAAGATGCTTACCCGCTGGGGAGTGGACAGTAACAAACTAAGTAGAAGGTTGTGTTAAAGATCCAGATCCTTTTCAACTCTTGGAAATCAATCCTACACTGAAACTTAATCAATAGAAAAACCCAAATCAGGTGTGTGACCCTCACATAAAAAGTTGTATTCAGCTCTTATTCTCAAATGGCAGGGTTTTGATGGGAAATATAAAGGGTGGTCCCAGGCTCCTGGGGCTTCCAGAGGCCCTTACGTGAGGTCTGCGAGGTCAGACCTACTTTCATTATAACACTAACATGTTATTTGCCCCTTTTACTGAGTCGATCGATGCTTGGGCTCATGGTGGGAAAGCAATAGTGGGTAAAATTGCTTACAACTTAGCAGGAATCAAGATGTATGCATCAAATGGCACTGGACTTCCTTGTGGTCTTCATCACCACTCACTTGCAGTGGGGCGGGGGGAAGACCAGTTTTCGTTAGGAACATCTTTGATCAAAGCAAAGATGTGCATACAGCCCGTGTGCTGCGTACTGAAGTGCATCATGGTCTCCAGCAACAGCACCGTGGGATTGGTTGAATTGTGAGCTCTGCTGCCTTTTTCGTGAAGTCCATTTTTACTTGGAAGAATGACAAACCAACTAAGGTTATTCAGCATTGAGTATTTGGCAACATTTTCTCAAAAAGGAATAAAGTGAGTCTGTAACTTCAAGGAAAACAACTGACAGTGTTTGTTGCCAATGATAAAATTCGAGCTTTCCAGTGAAGATCGGAATTTTGGAAGACTTGCAGTATCTGTTTGCCATCCTGAGCTCACCAGCTCCCTGATACTACTGCTTTTTCTGATGAGATTGGTGGCAGTATTCACGAAGGTGATTTTTCAATGTTTCTAATAAATTTATTATCAACTTTTGGAAGATCCGCTCAATTTGGTGAATGAGTATTTTTGAAGTGACCAATATTTGATGCTCTGAAATTGTGCATGGTCCATTCACAGCATAAGAGACTGATACAATGTTTTAATGTAACAGAAAACAATTCGCTTACATAGTTTCCAATTTCACATAGCAACTGACCTTTAAGCAATAACCCTTTGTCAAGTTTTAGTGTAGTATCAAAGGAAAATACCTATGCTTTTCTAAAAAGACCATTAAAACACTCCTCTCTTTCGGCGCCTGCGTGGCTCAGTTGGTTAAGTGTCAGTCTTCAGCTCAGGTCATGACCTCGTGATTCATGGGTTGGAGTCCTGAATCAGACTCTATGCTGACAGCTCAGAGCCTAGAGCCTGCTTCGGATTCTGTGTCCCTGTCTCTCTCTGCCCCTCCTCTGCTCACCCTCTGTCTCTCTCTCAAAAATAAATAAACATTAAAAATTATTTAAAAAATACTCCTCCCTTTTCTGACTATATCTCTATGTGTGGTTGGATTTAAAACAACTTATCATGGGACACCTGGGTGCCTAAGTCTGTTGAGCATCTGCCTTCAGCTCAGGTCATGATCCTGCGGTTTATAGGTTTGAGCCCCATGTTGGGCTCTCTGCTGACAGCTCAGAGCCGGGAGCCTGCTTCAGATTCTGTGACTCCCTCTCTCTCTGCCCCTCCTCCACTCATACTCTTTTTCTCTCTCAAAAATAAATAAACATAAAAAAATTTAAGTACCTTATCATAACAGATGGAAGACAGAGCAGACATGAGAACCCAGCTGTCTTCTATTAAGCCAAATACTGATGAGCTTCATACTTTTTGGTTTAAAGTTTTTTATATTTTTCACTAACATGTTATATTAACATGTAATGTATTTAGTGATTTTTGAATAAATAAATAAATATTATTGTGAATACTTATAAGTTTAGTTTCTAATGTGGTAAATATTGGCAGAATCAGCCCAAGTGAACAAAAGCTTTTCAGGGTCTTTAATCGTTAGACACCATGTGGTGCCACGTGGTCCTGAGACTAATGGGCCTTAGGCCTCCAATTTATGGCTGAGGTACCACCTCAGGCCACCAACCTTTAAGATGTTCTCGAAGGTTGGTGCATCACCTATCTTGCCATCAAAATTCTTTACAGTTTTTTATTTGATTGAGTGAGTCCGTGATGGGGTGCCTGAGTGGCTTAGTAGGTTAAGAGTCCGACTTTCGCTTAGGTCATGATCTCGCGGTTCGTGGGTTCGAGCCCCGCGTCGGGCTCTGTGCTGACTGCCAGCTCAGAGCCTGGAGCCTGTTTCAGTCTGTGACTCCCTCTCTCTCTGACCCTCCCCTGCTCACGCTGTCTCTCTCTCTGTCTCCTAGAAATAAATAAACATTTAAAAAAAAAATGAGTGAGTCTGTGATGGACACATTTTCACAAAGGCGTTAAGCTAGACCATTTACATGGGGAGGATGCTGAAGTTAGCAATGTATCAGTTGGTGTGGCATTAGTTGCCTAGGGCCCGAGAATAGCTATGAAAGGCTTGCCAGGGAGCTGCATTAGAGCAGGACCTGAGAAGTCCATGGGTTGGAATCCTCAGTAAGAAGCCGTGGAGCTCCCGCAGGGATGACCGTGGAATTGCCTCCACAGGACACATGCCACTGGCTCTTTGTCACCTAAGTATAAGTGAAAAATGAAGGAAGGGTCTGGAAAGTAGACTTTTTTAGGTCAAAGACCCCCTCTCCTGGAGCACGAAATGAACTTTTTACATCCTATCCATTGTCATCATTCATTCATTTGCTTTTGTTACGCAAAAGGTGAAGATCATGTTTCAACACTGCAGTGAAGTGAGATCCCCACAGAGTAGGCTCGTTATGTCCCTGGTGGAATAAAAAAGTTCACGAAAGTACAATTTTACAGGAACATTCTCTGGAGCACCCTTGTCCAACGTGGCCTCCATCCTTGAAAATTTGACCTGATCGCATTTGGTGTTGATGTAAATGCTCTGAAAAATCAACTCTATGAAATTAAGAAGGAAAAGAAAAGAATTTAGAGGGCCCTAAATCTTCTACCCTTTTATTTTTATGTTGCAAATGAGGAAGCTGAGGCAAGAAAGCCATGCCTTAGCTCACTGTGTCTGAGCTTTCCCGTTACTCCTCTGTGTTGACCCGTGGGTTGCATTCGATCCCCTCCAAGGTCCATTGCAGTCCTTCCTTAAGGTCACGGAGTTTGGAGAGGAGCTAGAGCCATGTCTTTCTCAAGGAAGCCTTCCCAGGGAGTTCAGGTTCTCCTCTAGGATGCTCCCACAGAACCCAAAGGTCTGTTTCGAAAGCCACCTCGTCGCAGACTTGTCTACCTGTCCAGCTGCACTGAAGCTGCATGTCTGTCACCCACTGCCGGCCTCTGGGCTCCCGCTTCCTGTCTTAAGTAGACTGAGCACTCAATAAACATTTGTGCACTTTGTCTTCACTAAAACCTAAGACTGTTAACACATAAGCAAGTACTACGCTGCCTGCCTTTAATGGAGTACTTAATCCCCGCTCACCACTGTGATAGGGCCATCAACAAGAGGTTAGTCTTATCTTAAGTACATAAAGATAACACACGGTGTGTAGTGAAAATAGTTAAATTCTTAATCAAAAGGTGAATGATTACCCAATTAGACACTTTGAGAATCTAGCAAACTCAATTAACCCCAAAGGCCACATGCCTGGGGGACGCCCAGTGGAGGCCAAGGTCTAATGCTTGGATTTGCACTTGAGACTTTTCCAACCCTTTAATATGCATGCATGGTGTCACCGTTGGGTGCCCAGTCTGTACCTCTCAGGACACCTGGGCTGATGGTCTGGGATGGAATGTCTGCTCAGCCTCTTCCTTGCGGGGCATGGTGGGCACACCACCTAACCAATGTAGGCTTCAGTCATTTGCCTAAAACGTGGGATTAATTATAAGCCAACCCAGACTCTTGCATAAAGATCCAGTGAAGCCTCCTGCAGAGAGAGCGCTTAGGGGATGACACACTGAGCGACAGTAATATTACCTGTGGCCACTGTGCTTGACAAAGCCACAGGGACCACAACCCAGACACCATCGCTGTGCCTGGAACCAGAAAAGCAGAAACTCCTCCTTCTGGAAGAGTGATTTATGAGCTGAACATTTTGTTGAGGCAGCATGCTTCCACATAATCAGATGAGCAGAGTGTTTCACAAAGGGTCCTTGAGTTTGAGCCCCACGTCGGGCTCTGTGCAGACAGCTCAGAGCCTGGAGCCTGCTTCGGATTCTGGGTCTCCCTCTCTCTCTGCCCCTTCTAGGCTTGTGCTCTGTCTCTCTCTCTCTTTCTCAAAATAAGTAAACATTGAAAAAAAAAGTCTAACCCTCTTGGTCAAGAGTGAGGTGAGAATTAGGAGGAGCGTTCGTTTGCAAAGTAATTTGTTCAAAAGGAATAGTACTAATATACAATGGACTTCTATCTCAATGTCTCATTTTTTACTAAACAATTTAACATTTTGAAAATAAAACCTTCATGGCCTGAAGCCTGACACAAACACAGACGCATTGTGGAAATAATT
This sequence comes from Hyaena hyaena, assembly GCF_003009895.1. Taxonomy (NCBI): domain Eukaryota; kingdom Metazoa; phylum Chordata; class Mammalia; order Carnivora; family Hyaenidae; genus Hyaena; species Hyaena hyaena. The sequence goes on from NW_024081013.1 coordinate 1,077,341, forward strand.
AGGTGGTTGTCCGAAGCTCTGGTGGCCTCTGGGCAGAGTGAGGACACCCCGCGGGAAGAGCGTGAGGAAGGAAGAGGAGCAGAATCTTAGCATCCTTGGGGGCCACCCACTCGGGCCGACAGGTAATGTGTCAGACATCACTTGGACCTCAGTTCCTGCTTGAGAGCAGCCTTAGTAAGCCAGTGAACCAGGTCACTGTGAGTAACCCGGCCTTCTTTCTATTTTAAGGAGCACAAAGTCCCTAGGTCACAGGATGTGCCACCTTCTCTGGGCGTGTATGGGCGGGTCCTGTCACCGAGACCCCACCCTCTCCAGCTCAGGTCAGCACCCAGCCGGGCTGAAGGTTTTCTGTGAAACAAACTGGGTGCCGTTGCTCGAGCAAGCTGCTCTTGTGTGTTCTGAGTGGACAAGACCCGCTATGAGCCTCACCCGTGCGGTGAAAGGTGACAGGCACACCCAGAAGGCCACACTTTCTGTGGCACCAGTTCCTTTAGAACGTTTATCTCTGTCCTCCCCACCCCCCTTCCCAGCCTCATGCAAGCAGCGTTTATGGAACTGAGTCAGAAACAGATAAAACAAGAACCAGCGTCTGAGTGCTGCTTTGACTTCTCCTTTGCCATTTGCCAGCTTTGGATGCTTGGCCAAGTTCATTAACCTCCTGGGTCTAAGATGTGTGTTCCTTGCCCATTTATAAAGTGAAAGGATTGATGTGGCTGGCAGTGGCCCATGATCTCACCTTTGGTTTTTATTACAGTTTTTACACACCGAAGTTTCTGCAAGGAAGGATGGCACACCTTGTCAGGGCTCCTTCCCACAACCCTGAGAGCAGATCCTGTGTATTGTCGTCCCATTTCACAGATGATTAGAATGAGGCTCCCTGAGATTAAGTAACTTCTCCACCCCCAGGCAGCCTGACGCCAGAACCTCCTAGCTCAATCCTACACCAATTGCCGTGTCTGTTACTTATTATTTTATTTTTGAGTCATGAGGAAATGGAAGCTCAGAAGGGACCATCACCGGGCCAGCCATGAGATGCCAGAGCAGTTTACACATGGGGCCTCCAACTGGGTCTCCGCCTACTGGGCGAGGGGGTATTTGGGGGTGAGGACGGGGAACAGGGCTGTCGCTGGGGGATCCGCCGCTCACGCTGACTGAAGGGTTGCCTGTCCAAGGCCCCAGGGAGCTCTGGGGTCCGGGGTCAGGCGTGCGTCCCGAGGGTGACTCCTAGACCAAGGACAGGTGTCTGCGCTGCCGTTTCAGAACCGGAAAGGCTCCTACCTGGGCACCGTCCTCTCCCACACATGCCACGCTTCGTGCAGATAGACACCCAATCGGGCAGCTGAGACGCTGGCTGCCTGTCCCCTTTCTGTGGCAGGTTTCAGTGACGAGGAAGACAGGCCAGGTGCAGGCGGGCCCGCTTGCTCAGGACATGGGCTCGGTGCCTGCCTGTCCTTTCTAGAATCTGCAGGCTCCCAGGGCCTCCCGGAGGCCAAGCAGCCTCAGAAGGCAGAGGGCTGCTGCTACATCTACCCTTCCGGCCGCGTGTCACTTACGGGACTCCCGATGTTGCGTGGCCGTGTGGGGCTGGCTGTAAGAACACTGTGTAGACCCTGGAAAACGTCACATCCAAGGAGACGATTTTTCCCGCCCTGCTTAATCCACAGGGTTTGTTGAGATGTCGAATAAAATTATAATAATGATAGCAAAGCTTACCTGGAGGTTATACACCCCCCACACCCCCCCGTCGTGCTTTGCAAACAACTCATCACTCTGACATTGGTGTAAAGTATTATTTTCCCTAAAATTATCATTGTGGACCCTGTGTTCTTATAAAATTGAAGAGCACAATATTCTGCTTGATTTATTTATTTTTCTCAAATGTGGGTGAGCCTTGTCATCTACCTCATCGTAATGGGAGCACGTGGGTTAATTAGGGGATCATCTCATGACCAACGAAACATTCTAATTCCATAGAATTCTAACCCCATAGCCCTTCATAGCGTTTCATGTAGCTCCATTACAACAAATGTGATGCCCATTTATTAAGTAATTTTAGAACAGCGAATTACATCCACGTCTGAGTGGTCTGCAAACTTTGTTCTTCCGTAACAAGATTTCTAGAGAATCCACACCCTCAGCTTCATTACCTTTTACCTCATAGGTTATCTGTGATAGAAGGATTGAGATTGTTTGTCCCCAAAAGAAACCAAGCTCCGCTCAAACGTTGAGATGAATAAATGCAGTCTTTATATCCTATAATGTCCTTCACACTAACACAGGATGGGGGCACCTGCCTACTTAGCAATCCATTTGCATGGATTTGTTACCTGTATCTGTTTTGTCTTCCATTACTTGTCCGCATTATCAAACTCTGCTATAAAATTAAACCTTCAAAGAACATAGATGTTTTTAGCTTCAAAGAACTTAGAACCTTTTCACTGTCAAGAATCATGTTTTCAATACGTTCAAAGTTTCACAAGTTACTTTATTAGAGTAATCTTGACTTTGGGGTGGGGGGTTATGGAGAACTGACCTTTCAGCGAATGAGCAGTTTTGCGACTAAGTACCTGTCTTATGTGGAATGTAACACCTGCTTTTGGATTGTCTGTCTTAACTTCTCAACGGTAAGTGCTGTGGGGGGCAGGTACCCGGGTTGGCGCAGGACTGATCACATCACCGGTATTCAATTCATATTTCTTGAATGAAAAACTGCTACTTCTAAGACAGAGTGTGGCAAAAATTGTAGACAAGAAGGTCATGAATTACTAAGGGCTTCTTAAAGGATATACCTTTTTGTCCAAAGAGCTGCTGCTTTGTAAACTCCACTGAGGGACTCCTGTTTCGTTTTGCTTTGGATCCATCAAGATGTTACAGAGTTACTATTTCAGAATCCTGTGTGTTCAATCTGGCTGACTAGGGGGATATTCAAGCCCAAAAGATCCTCAAAGGGATTTTCTGGAAGAGTATCGTGCTGGCAAAGTAGGTCTAATCCATTTGGAAGCTTTCCAAAAATTTTCTAGTTGCCCATCGTGTTCTCGTGAGGCTGTAAACTCATTTTATCCACCTGTTCTCAGGTGTCAAAGCAGCATCTGTGTTCTGTGCCTGCCTTGGCCTCGACTCGGGGAATGCCGGCAAGCCGCAGTGCTCTAAGCCATTTATTAGCCTCTGGCTGGGCCAGAATCTGCCGAGGGCTGATACTCTCCCATCCAAGCAACCATACCATGTCAACAGCAAAGGGTCGGTTACCAGAACTTGCTGCAATGTGACATTTTCATCTTGACTCATTCACCGCAAATCTTTTTACATCAAAGCTTCCCTAATGCGAAGGCTGTAGGGCTATCATTTTTGTCTTTCTTAAATCTTCTCACTTCCTAACCTTTTCCATATAAAAACTGCACCTTGCCGTCTCAAAAATGGGTTTGAAGGTCATGTATGAGCACTTCTACCTGCCTCTGGTTTTGAATTATGTCAGCAACTAGGGGTCCTGAAGACCAAGGCACATACCCCAAAGTCCCAACCCCTGGTCCTGGAAAGATGAGTTCTGAATCCCTCTGTACCTCTGTACCTGGAAGTCTTCATTCATACAGTGGAAGAAAAATACCTGCCCTCTCGTGAGGAGGAGATCATAGGTGTTAAAGTGCTTTGAGCTACTTAAAGTAAAGGTGCGTGCCACAAAAATTTATTTTCTTAGAGAATGAGACTGGGTTGGAAGTATCCATGGTCTTGGAATCATTCTTCTGCTTTGACCACTGCATAGAGTGGAGACATTTCCCTTCCCTAGAGGGAAGAACCCTGGTCAAGTGTACATCATTTACAGAGTGTCATGAGATACAAAACTATCGCAAAGTGACAGCCAACCAGGGCTGCCCTCAACCATGCCGACTGTCCAGAGAAGCTAACCAGTAACTGCTTGGGGGCTGGCATACGACAGAAGAGAGAGAAGTAATGACAAAACAGCATAATGCAGAATTCAGAATAAAATTCCGTCTCTTGGAGCATATTCCATCGGCTTTTTCTGCTCCTGTTTCCGCTGCTGTCTGGCCTTCTGGTAGAAAACAATGATCACCGTGGTGACAACACTTAGGAGAATGACAAGCAGCGTGAGCCAGAACGAGTAACCATAGCTGTGGGTCGTTCCTTTGTAGGTGGCCATGGGATACAGCGGGTACAGCGTCTGGGCCAGCTCTTCGGAGAGACGATCGGATTGTGTGTTCACCACGAACAGTATCATGGCCAGGAAAACGAAGACCGCTGGAAAGAAGATTCAGTTTCGTAAACAATATGGTGATGCATTTTTTCATGTCACTTTCTTTCTTTTTTTCTAAAATTCAAATTCATGTTAGTTAACATATAGTGTAATAATGGCATCAGGAGTAGAATTTAGTGATTCATCACCTAGATATAACATGTCACTTTCTTTCTTAATGGAACACGTGCTCTGTGGGCATTTACGGAATATCTAGGTTTATGGGGGAGGTTACGTTCTTCTAGGTCTTAGGGTATAAAAGAAAAGACAGAAGCTAGATTCTAGGCAGGAAGTGTTGGTGCGGGCAGCATCCAGCCAAGAGCAAACACGCAGCTCAAGCCCTTTCTGAAGGGTCTGCTCTGCTGCGGTCAAGTCGTGTAGCCCCTCCCGGGCCGGTGCACACAGAGCTGGGCTGAATGAATGTGAGAATGAGGAGACAGGAGAGTCAGCAGGACGCTTTCTAGAGAGGTCTGGAGAGATCACAAGGATTCAAAGAGGCTGGGAGGACAGAGCACTGCAAGCAGAAGGTGCAGTCTACACAAACGCACGGGGGCGGGGCGGTGAGCTCAGAGCACCCAGGACTGCGGGAGAGGACCCGGCTGGTGCGGACTCACTCTGTGGGTCCCCAGCACTGAATACAGAGGACGAGATCCCCCCAGGGAGCCTCACGCTGGCTCAGAGGCTGGACTTTCCTTCTGCACACAATGGGGTGTGGCATTTAACCGGGAAGCGTCTCCTCACTAAACTCATTTTATTTTATTTTTATTGTGTAAAGTTTATTTATTTATTTTGAAAGAGACAGAGAGAGTGCAAGTCAGGGAGGGGCAGAGAGAGAGAGAGAGGGAGACAGAGAATCCCAAGCAGGCTTTGCACTGTCAGCTTGGAGCCCGATGTGAGGCTCGAATTCACGAACCCGTGAGATCATGACCTGAGTCAGATGCTTAACCAATCTGAGCCACCCAGGCGCCCTATAAACTCATTTTCGAATGCTTCAGCTGTCTTATCTTCCTTTTTTAATTCTTCACAACGTCCTCCCCTGGAGAATGGGCCTAAGTATTGACTCAGAACAGCCCCCATGGCCGCGAGGGGGAACCGAGTCCTGGAGTTAGAGAGAACTGTGTTCCAGGGCTCCGGCCTCACGGCCCTGGGTGATTTGTGCGCTTCTCTGGACCTCTTTCCTCACCTTCCAAAGGGGATCAGCTAGAGGCAAAGAACAGATTCATGGTTGGTTGGAACGGGGCCAGGCTGGGAGTGGGGAGGGGTGACGGCCAAGGGCACAGGGTTCTCTCTGAGCAGATGTGATGTCCCAAGGCTGAAGCAAGTGACGTTTGCAATCTCTGTGAACATTTGCCCAGCAGTACACAGATACTGTGGGGTCAGCGTGTCCTGACAGCGGCCCACACCCAGGGACGGTCCCCGAGCCTCTGAAGGCCCTAACTCAAGGGCATTTGTGGGAGGAGAGCATTCTGACTCTCCCCGGTGGCAGATTTTCATCCTCAGTGTGAAGGCTTTACTTCTCAGGAATTTGTACGTACAAGAGCCCTCTCCTCTGATGCTCTGTGCATCTCACACTCCAGTGGTCCTTTGTTAAGCTCTTGTGAAACTTCTTACAGAAGCTTAGTCACAAGGGGGCAGAGCGAATACAAGGTTAACACACCTCTTCCTTCGGTGGAATGTGCTGGGCTCTGGTTTGGGCTGGGAGAGGCCACCGCAGACAGGTGCTGACCTGAGCCCGTGATGAAGCAGACGCCTCTCTCTGTCTCCGCTCTAGCTTTCGGGGAAGGGGACTTTCCAGAGGGATCCAGGGAGCCCCAAGGTAGAAGCGGGAGCTCCCGAAGGCTCGGGACACTGTCTCCCATCCTAGCCTGTCACCCTCGGGCCATGGGTGCCACATCACTTGCTGCGTTCTGGGCTCCTCGGCTGAGGATCAAATGCGTTGAGGCAGACAATCTGGAGAGTTCTCTCAGGCTCCAACATTCTCCCAGCCTATGGATATACCCCCTGTGGCCATGGTGGGGCCACGCCAGGGCCGTGTGGTGCTAAGGGCAGGCTGGGGTCAGAGCCCACAGGCTGGGGGGTGTCGCTGCTGTTTTCTCCCCAAAGCAGAATCCACTCCTTTCCTTTCTGAACCAAGGTAGGAAGCCCACTTGCTCTTCCCTGCAGCCAAGGGAAAGGAGTTCCTTCAGATCCAGCCTAAATAGGGACGTGTGGCATTTCTGTCCCCTCAGAGCTCCTGATGCTGGCCTGACCAGGGAGGCCCTGTCTCCTGCCAAGATGGCCCCAGGCAAGGATACATCAATGACATCTTTGTGCCTAAAACCCTTCCGCAGGTAGAGCCTGCCGAAAAGGAGTTTGCACTGTGTTCCGCACACGCCGCGCCTAGCTGAAGAAAATCAGGGGTCCCCAGAGGCAAACTCAGGGCAAAAGTCTGGCTTCTCAGAGTGCTGGGATCAAGGCCATGGTGGGGGGGGGGGGTGCTCAGAGGAGGCCAGACACGAAGCCCAATGCCACAAAGCCCTCCCCGTGGCCCCCGCCAGAATGCAGGCCTTCTCCGGACAGACGGATGTCTCAGATGGTTTCCTGACCCCCATCGCCCCCGCTCCCCCCGCCCCCGTCAGGCTCTTCTGTGTGTTAGAACTTGTCCCAATGTCCCAAGCCGGGGAAGGCCTGCCACACGAGCTCCCTCCTTGTCAGATAATTCTTTGCTGGTCCCAGCAGGCGGGGATGGAGGGGAGGCTGCCGGCCCCGGGGTTCTCAGGTTTTCCTCCACAAACATGGCACAAGCAGAGCCCGCTTGTCCTTGGCCATGGAGACAACGAGCCTGAGCTCCAGCTTTGCAGAAAGCAGGGTTCGGGGTTCATGAGGCAACGGGCTCTGAGGCCTGCAGGCTGCAGAGCGGCCCCGTCATCCCGTCCCCGTGGCCCAGCAGCCAGCCTTCTTCCCCAGCGCCCGGTTGCCCTGTCAGAGACGCCCCCAGCCCCCAGCTCCGCGGGGTCGGGCGTCCCAGCCGTCGGGCGGGTCAGCCTGTGAGCTCAACCCTGCTGGCGGCCGTGGAGGTTGCTTCAGGGCTGGGCAAGGACAATTCCCGGGAGAGTCAGATTTGAGGGAAAAAGGAGTCCTTTCCTTTGGGGTTCTCGGCCACCATCCGGCCTTTAAGGGGACCGGTCCAGGGCTTCACACCAGAGAGAAACCTGGGAAAATCCAGAGAGAGCCCCGGAAGGCATCCGTTCTGACGGCATGGGCCGAGACCCTGAGTCCAGCTGTACCTGAAGCTACCGCTTTCTTTAGTTTCTTAATTACATAAGCAAAAAATTAAAATGATTCATTTTTTTTTTTACCCTGATAAAGAGTGCCAATGAGCATTTCCTCTGGTTTGGCTGAGGTGCGCTGTACTGGTGGAAAGAGCTTGGGGAAAGGAAGCCTGGTGAGGACATCTGAGTTTGTAAGCGAGTCTCTTAGCCTGACTCTGGGGGAGAGCTGATGCAGGAACACTATTCCGCAGTGCTCTGTGCCCGGCCCACAGTGGAGCCCGTTAAATTGGGGGACTGGCTTGCTTTTACCACCAGCTAATGCAACCACAGGAAGAAAGGAAAGGACAAGTCAAGTGTGAATGTGGCTAAAGCAGCCAGACCCCAAATCCTCAGAGCCGAGGGGTAAGTATGCAGTGTGGTCATACGTGCGTTCCTAGTGCCCGCCCGCCGCTGGCCTGGCTTACCAATTGTGCATTACACCCTTAAAAGCATCCTATTTTTCATGAGCCGCAAGCTGCATGGATGTCCCCTGATCCCGCCGTCTGGGGCTGGCTCACGCGTTTCCTCACCCGTCAGCCTGAAGAAGGTGTGAGCGTCCTTACCACCTGCATCTGCCTGGGCTCCAGCCAGGGCTCCCCTCCCCTGAGAGCCCTGTTCTTCTCCAGCTCCCCACTGCTGGGAGCTGCAGCTCAGACACCCGGGGACCTCTTCCCGCCACCTGAATCAGGCATGTGCAAGATCAGCCTCTCACAGAAGGACAGGAGGAAGCTGCCAGAGTCCTCCTTGAGGCTTCCTGATACCAGACCACCTTTCCTGGGCGTGAAAGTTTCTGGCCTGGGTTAAAACGCACTGCCTGGGACTTACACAAAGCCACGTGCAGAGGCCTCGCAAGAAGAGGGCAGACTTCTTCAGATCCTTTCTCGAGATCAGGTTTTCATGGTGGAGAGAGGGGGAGGGCAGGAGAAACCTGGCCACCTGCTGAGGGTGAGGAGGCCCCCCCCACCGCCCGCCGCCACTGGCCACGTCTTTGGGATTCACAGCAGCTGCTGAGCCTGGTGAAGACCCAGGGAGAGCCACGGACATTGACTCAGGCTGGGCCCACTTCCCTTCTGCACTGCACCCCCCACCCCAGGCTGGACCAGAAAACAAGTAAAATAAGTGAGTCACACCACAGAGAATCAGCCGGGGCTCACACGTCGCCCCCAAGAAGGGTGTTGGCCCCAGATTCTCTAAATGACCTTCTTTGCGGTTCTCTGTGGCACAGCCATGAAGATGTGTCATGTCTGGGTTCTAGTCCATGCAGACTGTTACTTGGAGGGGAGGAGGAGAGTAAATAAGTGTGTGCATGTGTGTACGTGTGCACATGTGTACATCTTTGTGCATGTGCATCTGTGTATGCATGTGTGCACTGTATGTTTGTGTGTGTCGGTGCATGTACGCACACCTGTGCATGTGTGTGCACACGTGTGCATGCATGTATGTGTGCACGTGTTTGTGTGCATGCATGCAGAAGTATGCATGTGTGTATGTGTGTGCACCCGTGTATGCATGTTCATGTATGCACACCTGTGTATGTATGTGCACACCTGTGTGTGTGTGCATGCATGCAGACACCTCTGTGTGTGTACATCTGTGTGTGTGTGCACACCTGTGTATGTATGTGCATGTGTGTGTGTGCACCTCTATGTGCTATATGGAACCTCACTTGGAGTTAAATACACAGCAGGAGTTTTGTTGTCGCAGGTGAATGTTTTGTTGATTTCAGAGCATCCTGTTTAACTCCTTACATTCTGTACTCGGAAGCAGAGACTGGCATCTGTTATATATGTTAACACGTAACACCCTGCCCTCATCTGGATCCCTGCCTCTCATCAGTGCACTTAAAACCATTTTATTTCCAAGGATGCTTAATAGCGCCATAGATTGGCAAAAAGAAACCCCCCGCCCGCAGCACACAACTTGGCACGTACTAGGTGTCCTTAGTTTCTATGGCTGGGCTGTGACCGCATGTGCTCACGCGGCCGAGACGCCACAGGGCACCGGGTGCCCCCGGCCACACTCACCAGCAAGGCCGCTCCAGGTGTACACGCCCACGGGCCCCAGGAACGTCTGGTAGGGGTTGCTGATGCTGTTGTAGAAGGTGAAGCCAGAACTCAGCAGCGAAGCACACAGGCTGAGCGCCAAGAGCAGGATAACCAGCAGGTGCAGAGTTCTTTGGGAAGAACTGTTCAGCTTCTCTAGAACTAAAGCAGAGTTTGGTCAGCACGGAGCACAGAATGCAAACACCAGCCCTATAGACAGATGGCTACTCCCTGCCACCCCGGCGGCTCTCTGCACTCAGTCCGCTTGGGCACCAGGATTAGAACTGCAGAGGGCATCTGGGTGCGCGGGAGCGGGAAGGGGCGGGCCCTCGGACACTCAGGCCCCCTTGAATGTGTGTAACCACAGGACCATCCCAACTTCAATTTACCCAAGAGAGGAGGGTGTCCTCCTGGATAAAGCTGCTCCAGGGCTGGACAACCTCCTTCAGTGCATTCTGGCCTCAGACGCTCACCAGCAGGCATAATTGTCACCGACAGCATCCCCTTCGCTTGGAGCACTACTATGCTTCCACTTGGGGACACTTACAGGGGGCCACTCTGAAAAGCTATGACAGAGAGGATCCGGTAAACACTGAGATTTTGGAGCTCAGCCCATTACAGGAGGGGAGGGGCCGATGGTGACCAAGCGGCTGGCCCCGGAGACAGGCGGGTGACCGGCTGTGCGTAAGGGAGGGGTCTCTGCACTTCCCACCTTCCCTTCCCCAGCTCCAGAGAGCACCCAGGGCCCACACGACTCGAATGCATACCGAGGGTGGACCTTGGGTGAACCATCAAAATTCTGTCCGAGCTGAATTCCTCTGAGTTCTAACAGCATTTTATAAAACATGTGTATCTCGTAGGTGCAAAGGGGCTCCAGACATGAACACACACTTGTGCCAGATGAAACACAGATGCCCTGGGCTGTTCGCCATCAGTTCCTGCTTTTACCAGCCTGCTGTTTGTAACCGCAACCAGCCACTCTCCCCATCCGCCTGCTTCCTCTGCTCTCTGCTTTGTTCATGACACCAGATGACCAGACGCCAGAGGCGGGCTGTCCCCACGCTTACCTGTCACCCCAGCCATGCATTTACAAAACGTCTCCAAAGGCGGCCGGTATGTTTTAGGGCCTTGAGTGACTGCCATCACATTAACTAAAGTGTTTACCAAGATGTTCCGTGAAAGACACGGTGAAGTACAGAAAAAGTCATCAGGGGAGAAGATGTCCCAGTTCCTAGTAACATGCTAACAGAGTCATTGGGAGCTGCTGGATGTGAGAACCGTGATGAGGGGGCTGGTAAGAGAAAGTAAAAGCCTTCTTCTTTCCATTCCTGTTTCTCAGGCCCCTGGGAGAGCCCGGGAGCCACTCACAGCCTCACCGCAGAGCAGCTTTAAAGAACAGAAACCAGAAAGGCCAGGAAAGATCGCTTGTCCCTGGGCTGGGGGGCTCCTTATGTCTGTCTCTGGTCCACAGTCCTTCAAAGAACAGAAGCCCCAGGGCCCTGTGCCCACCAGGGAGGAGAGGCCAGGCCGTCCTTACGTGCACCCTGGCAGCAGGGACCCCCTCTCTGCAAGGTGCTCCTTCCCATCGCTCTGTCGCCTCCATTATTTAAAGTCTCTTCATTGTGTTGTGCTTCTCCAGGACTTCCGCCCAGAGTCTTTCCCCTTCCTCCGGAGCAACACGGAACCTGCTTGCTCCGCTCTGCCCGGCAGCCTTTCCACGTGTTTGAGAAGAGATAGAAACCCCAATGGGATGAACAGCCCACATCTCTGGAATGTTCTCTGTAAGGCGTGATTCCAAAGCTCCTTCCTGCCTGCTCCCAGCTCTGTGCATGCTTTACTCTGACTCCAAGCTTCGAAACACGCTGGCCAGAAGGGCACAGCTGTCCCGGTCAGAGCCGGGGCGACCTGGACCGGCTCTCTGCTCTCTCCGGTTCTGAACGTCTATCTACATTGTTAATTCAGATTTCTTGTCGTCGTTAATCAGCAGTTACTCTGTCACTGGACAGTGGACAGAGAGAGGCTGCAGATACCAAACTGGTGAAAAGAAGAGCGGAGACATGAATGCCGGCCCCGTGGCATCCCGGGGAGCCCCGAGGGAGAACACAGAGGGCAGAAGAGGGGACTTCCCAGCCCTGCAACATGGACACGATGGCGTCACCGCCCTTGGCTAGAGGACATTTTGCTCCTTGGTGAGAGGCGGGCCTGAGGGCAAAGTTCACCTCGCACACGTCCGTCACCTCGTACCCAATGGTCCCCGGGCTTCTGCTAATGACCCATGGGCAGGGCCAAGTGCTCAGCACAGCTCTGTGTGTGACGCATCCCAGCTTAGAAATCTAATGACATAGGTTAAACTAAACTTCTAGTCCTGCCTGTTGCCACCTATTGCCTGGGTGGGGGTGGCCAGGGTCTGAAGGGCCACCCGCCCTTGGGGCACCACCTGCCCTCCAGGGGGGCCCCTGGGGAGGCCTGTTCTGCAGGCCCTGAGCTCAGACAAAGACTCTTGCCTGTTGGGCTCGCCGTGGAGATGCCGCGACCGGGATTTTCGTTGCTCTCGTGTGGCACACCCGGGTTTCACACCTGGCGGATGATGAGCCCAGAGCCGGAGTAGGGGGAAAATCAGGAGGTAGGGCACACCTGCTCAGGGTGCAGACTCTGGGGAGCTCCCAGCTGTCTCCATGAGGAAGAATTGCTCCTCCCTGGGCACCAAGGAGGAAGCTGAAGGTCTAACCAGAAGTGTGCTGGGGACCGAATGAACTCTGTGTTTAGCCAATAAGAACTCTTGTGGATACTTAACTAGAAAAGAAGACATTTCAGTGTGGGGAAAATGTCATCTCTGAGGTGCCCTAGAGAATAGCTCTGCTCTATACACATATTAAAAGCTGTAAATGGACGTGTATTTGCAACCAGTGAGCATCCCACTTTTTCAGAGTAAACTAGAAAGTGACAGGTTAGGCTTTGTTTTTGACTGTTGGTAAGATCTAACAGACACGATTTTTCAAAAGGGAGTCAATTTGGAGCCTACTGACTCAGACTTCTCTTTGTGTTGATGTAGCAATTTATCTTAATTTTAACTGCCGTATTTTAAAATTCTATTTCAGCATCTGAATATCCTGCCACACAGGTATGACAGCTGTATTTCCCAGCTCCCCCCTGGCCCAGAACGCAGACAATGAAAGCTGGAAATTCGGGGAAAGTTAGCAAGAATGAAATAGAATAAACCCCCATCGCATCTGACAGCTGCTCCCTGCCTACAAAATTAGCAAATACATTCCGTTCTTTTCTCTTCCTTTTTAGGGCCAAGCATTGGAATCAGGAAAACCACCTCACAATTGGAACTAATCAACCGGATTCTGGCCACCTCAGGAAAGAGGCCACGGCTCCCACAGCTGGGAGGCAGAAATGTGCTGGGGGCTGTGGGCAGTGTGCAGAAATGGGTCACTTGGACATCGGGGCTTTCTGTGCCTGGAGCTTTAACCCTTCGGGACCCACCAGCCATCTGGTCCCTCTCGCTCTGGTTTTCCTGAAGTCCTCAGAACTCAGGGGAGAGCCAGTGGCTTTGTGGGTGGTGGGAACTGCTTCCACCCGCTCCTCAAGCACCTGGTCGTCAGGGAGCCTGGCCTGGTGGACGCCTCGGCCTGTGGACCACTGTGTACCCCTGGCAAGCTGGGCCATTGAAATCTTCCACGGAGTCCAAGTGGGCATGCCCAGCCTCTGGGAAATGTATCTGGGCTCTCTCGGGGAGAAGGAGGGAGAAGGTCTTTTCCACCATGATGCTCCTTCACCCAACGTGGTCTTGTCTCTGGGGACAAGTGATAAGTTACTCCTCCTTGGAAAAGTATAGGTGTATATGGGTTGGGACTGGAAAAGTATGAGTATTAAGGAAGAAATAAGCCTCTTTTATTCATCTCCCTGCAATTCATTGATTTTTGCAACAGATTTACTTTTCTGTTTATTGTTCATTTGGTACCAAATAGTACCATTTTGGGTTCCCTGAGAACAAACTGGGTGGGTGGAGAAAAGAGATTGGCGGGTCAATTTTTGGTGGAGGAGGGAGCCAATTGCAGATTGGGCGAAACTCTCCCCTGCTCTTACAGCAACCTGCACCCTCTGACTTAACTTGCGGGGGCCTTTCTCTAGGTGGAAGCCGGGTGAGCTCACCAAGGCCAGGAGCCATGAACAATGCCTCTCGTATCCCAGCCTCTCCCTCATGGAGCAGCTGCTCAGGGAAGTGTTTTGGACTGAAACTCAATATCCAGAAATTCTGGAGTAGCAAGAGCAAAGTGCTTACTGGTAGACTCAGGGCTGTAACTTTTCATCTGGCTATTGAACAAACCAAGATACCACCAGATGAAGCTAGTAGATACGGTCAGGCTGGAAGTTTGCTTTCCAAGCTGACGTATCGGTGGCTGGATTCTTCCGGTGTGTCGAAATCAGCCATTGTCCCTTCATGCTGTGCTGTCATTTCAGTCTACAGCCCCAATCGACGCTGTATGACCTATCCCATGTGGAACTATAGCAGAGCCTGGCAATATTAACCACTCTTTGGAGATCTTTAGTGTGACCTCATCCTGGCCAAGAGGCTGACGTGGTTAGCATCTTAAACAGAATTGTTAGCCCATCACTGCTGGGGAAGGAAGTGGCATTTGTACAGATCTTATTATATTGCCAGTGATTGGTTGCTGACTTGAGATGAGCCCCAGATGGTCATGAGAAACCAGCAGGGCAGCAGCCTTACCTCAGTCTCCAATTCTGCTCCCCAGGGAAAACATCCATGGGTCTGCGGCAGCTGAACACTGAAATATACGTCCTGGTTACATGACTTTTCCCTACTTAGAGAACTGTTTACAAGTGTTCCAAGTTCAAGGATTGTAAAAACCATCAGCCCCCGTAGGCTCTGGGGAGCCCTTAGCAGCTGTCAGCCAGAGCAGTTGAACTGTGTACCTTCACTGACCATGACGTGGTTTATCTTCTGCAGCACCTAGAGCCTGGCAGTGACTTCACAACATTGGAACGTGGCTCTGTGGTATCAAAGAGTGAGAGCAGAGAGCCAAACAAAGCAAATGCAAATAGTCAGTCCTGAGCCTTCAGGATTGTCCTAGCCTGCGCCTCGTCCTGCCTTCTCCACACCACGGTGCCCACTTCCCCCACACAGGGCTTCAGAGCATGGCTGGGGCCCACCCTTGCCTCCTCCGAGCTTCCCTGATACAGGTAACCAGTGCTCTCGCTGAAGCCAACTGATTGGAGCCAACTGATTTCCAAACAGACACAGCATGAAAATCAAAAGCTTCACAGGCTGCTAGCTCATATTAAAAAAAAAAAATTTAAAATATGTCTAGAGATTCAGAAGTTAGTACACATTTTGGTTTTGAAAATGCTCTTCACATCCTGAATGTGTGACTGAATCTTGGAAAGTCTCAGCTCCTAGATGCTGCAAAGGGAATATTCCTCGTTTCCCTGAGAAGCTGAGGTCAGGGCTGGAGGATGGGTGTAACATCACTGGCACACTGGAGGAGACGTTGCTTTTGCTAACATCTAAAACACAAATTTTATAACCTGGAAATACAACTACGACGCTCACATTCAGACTAAAGGCTTGAGTTTAAGGCTCAAACTCAACCTAAATATTACATTTGTACAAGACAGAAAATCGTGCACATTTACAAGTCAAGAGGTAATGACTGTATCATGGATGATAATGTCTGTCTGCCTGCACGCAACACCGTTTAGCTCAAAGTCCGTTCAAGGGGCTAAATAAGTTACAAACGCTGCTCTTACTTTTTGAAAACATAGTGGTATATGTTCAATCTTCAAAAGTCAAATAAATAGCTAAATTCAACTTATCATTCTCCATGAATTTTTCTGTTCCACCCGTTAAGGGAGGAGAGCATTATTATGTAAGAAATCAGGGGGGAAATGAGGCATGCCTGTAAAACATGCAATAAATAGAATTAACAGAAATTTAATCCCACGTCCAACAAAAATGAGATGTTTTGGAGATAAAATTCAAATTCAGTTCGATTAAAGAAACGAACTGGAGATCTAAGAAGAACTTGATCACATTTTACACTTTAGTTTCTCCTTTCAAAGATGCTGCCAATGAGGTTCTGGACAGAGGCTGCTACTCCAGCAGAAGATCCACAGTCCTTACAATGGAGCATACTTCTCCTACTATTCTCTTCTGTGGGATACCATATTCCTGCTACATATATTTACTTACTTACTTACTTGTCAGTAGACTTGGTGATACCACTTAAACTTAGACTCTGCCAGAATTACTTGTTTTTAAAATTTTTTAATGTTTTATTTACTTCTGAGAGAAAGAGAGAGAGAGAAAGACAGAGAGAGAGAGAATGAGCAGGGGAGGGTCAGAGAGAGAGGGAGACACAGAATCCGAAGCAGGCTCCAGGCTCTGAACTAGCTGTCAGCACAGAGCCCGACACAGGGCTCGAACCCACGAACCGTGAGATCATGACCTGAGCTGAAGTCGGACGCTTATTTGGACCGTGGTGCTAATAGACACAACCAGAATTGAGGAAGCTAAAATAATAATGCGGTGAATTTTCAAAATTAAAAATATATTTTCATACCAACATGCCATCTCAACACTTACAAGGAGATCATTTTTGAGCAGTTATTTAGCCCAAATGGAGGATGACATGAGTCTTACCCAGCTAGCACAGTCTCACCGCACCCATTCAGATTAATTTATCATTTACCTTCAAAGCTTTTTTGTGATTCCTCAAGTCCATGACTGAATTCTTGGCGACTTTGTCCACGAAAAAGCCCGTAGGTGATAACAAGACTACCGTTTGAGGAAGAGTCACTGATGGCGATTCTACTGCTGACCCATTCTGGGGTTGCGAGCATGGAGCAGACCACGATGAATGACCCGAAGCTTGTAAAGAAGCTCGATAAGAACATCAGTGTTTTTTCCGTTGTTGGCATCTTCTCAGGAAAGTAGGGGTCCTAAGGTTAAAAAAAAAACAACAAACAGAGATGTTTTTATAATACTTTTGGACCCACTTGGAGTCCAGTATTTAGAAATGGAGTCGAATGCTTCTTGTAAAATATGAAAGCTTGTTCTTCATAGGAAGGAATATACCAACGACCATTGGACTATGAACATGGCCATAAAGATTTACAGCACCTGAACTTTGGTCTGGAGTAAGGGGTTGCCATGGTTACAGCCAGCCACTGGAAACAAGGGGTAGGCACAGTCTTCATCAGGACTTCCTGGATCACACAATTAATTTATAACTCTTTGCCACGTGCCCTCGAAGCAAGTTCACCCTACCATGTCGGGACAGGACTAGAATCCCTAAAAAAATGTGGACCTATCCTCCAAAAATGTTGCTGATCCTAGCAGCCAACAACATAGACTTGCTTTATTGGTTAAGGACTTGACCCTAACAACAGTTCAAAAAAAAAAACAAAAAAAACCCTAAGAAAATTAAGTGTTTGCTAAAGGTGCTATGGACCGAAAAGAGAAAAGTTTACAAGCTCCTTATTTTTGACATTATTAGAGAGGTGCACGTTTGAAATTCCCTCTTCCAAACTGGATTATATTTACACGTTATTTAAATTATTACTTGAGAGGGTACATCTTTATTTGTCGTTAGTGCTCTGACGGAAGTGCTTCTGAACATTCTGGCATTAGGCTCTATGCCACCTATCCAACCTCCCTTTGTTAAACAATTAATGGTTTACAAATGCTCCTTTCTGTCTCTCAGAGAAGCTCCCCCATTTGGCAAGCAGGTCACTTCTTGAGATAATAAATAGACGTCCACAACATGTTTGTGTTCCTCATTTTCTTTGTATTCTCTGATTACAAAGTAATACTGTGTAAGCGCATTCGTGTCCTGTACTATTCTTGAATAGCACCGAACTTATTTGTGGTGGAATGAGCCAGTTGTCTGCCTTTCCCAATAGAGACACTGGGCTGTGGGCTTCAGGACTCGGGACGTATTTGCATTGCTCAACACTAGACCCCAGGGTCTGTCAAAGAGCAGACTCAACCAATATTTGTTAAATGAATTATAGGAGACTCGTAAATAAATACTTCACTATTGTGGACATGTATGCTGTTTTAATTTTTAATTCATGATGGCAAAATAAATTTACCATGCATGCAATACTCTTCTGCATAAACCTTGTCTATATCTCTGTGTATTTCCTGGCTTAGATTTCTGGAAGTGAATCAAAGCACGTGAACTTTTACTAAGCTCTTGCTATTCACTGCTCAGCTGCTCATGAGGAAAATTCGTACTGATCTGACCACCCACTCTTAACACAGCAAATGGCATGCTTTACTATAGCTTCACAGCATTGTATATTATTGGGGAAACTGTTTTTCCCCCAACTAAGTCTCTTTATCTTGATAACATTTTTAAAAGGATGGGACAGAATTTCAGAATTTTAAAATTAAACTTTCAGAATTTTAAGGGATGGGACAGAATTTCCTTTTAGCCTGTTTCCTAGAGTGAACATAATTTTGTACTATGAAATGCACATTAGATATGCTCATTACAAAAAAATATCAAATAGAACGGATGAAAATAAAGACAAAAGCAAATATGATTAAAAATTCACTTTAGAAGAAGTAATTCTCTTCACACTTGGGCAGAGACTTTTATCTTCACATCTTCATGTCTATACATACATTCATATTAAAACCAAGTTCGACTCCATGTTGAACTTGAAAATGTGCTATTAAAAATCTCGACAACTTTTCATGGGACTCTTCGTCAATCAGTCAGGTTTATCTTGGTACCAAGTAACCAGAATTTAGTTACATGTGTCTTTTTGGGGGGTCATTTTTGTTGCATTTTCACCGCTGCACCCATGATGTGATGAGATCCCTTATATGTTGAATTTTGTTCACCTTTCCAGGTGTCTCTTTGCGATGAATTCTTACACATAGAACTGTTGAGTCAGCAAATACGTGTAGATCAGCAGAGAGTTTGGACCAGTTTAAACATCTGCCAAGAGCACTTTGTGCCAAGACTTCATTTCCCCCAACCTCATCACCACACACTACTCCTAATTCTTGTAACCTGTTACAAGCTGGGAGAGGAGAGATAGGTTATTGGTGTTATTTTACAAAAAAGAAGCAGTGATGATTAACGTGTATTAGTATGTTGATCATGCATTGGTATGTTCGTTATCACACATTTTCTGTTGACAGTGTTGGTTTGTTTATTATATGTAGAGATGCTATTTTATATATGATTGTACAGTAAGAGTATTAACCTGTATCAACTCCACATGGTGCATATATGTATATGAATACATATATATTCATTTCGGCATCTTTATTTCACATATTTGTAGGGTTTTTGTTTTTTTCACATCCTTGCCAATGTTTGGCTGCCTAAAGTTAAAGACGTCTCTATGGTCAGTCAAATATTTATCTTATACATTGTGTTTCCTGGATTTGATATCTCAACTCCAAAGTCATGAGGTTTTCTACATATTCAAATCAGCTCAAGTTTTCTTAAAAATGGAAAAGGGATGCACTTTGTAAGAGTACATGGTGATATCACAGTTCCCAAGGGGAGGGGGACAACGAGAACTCAGGACATCACCACAAATTCACAATTTCAATTTTCTCTGCTCCTTTCTATATATGTTCCATTCTTCCGGGTTTATTTTTTAATATTAAATGTCATTTTTGCCAATATCGGATTTCTGTCTTTACATTTATTTTGCTCTCCTCTTCCTAATTTTTTTGAAATAAATGTTTTGTTTTCTTAATTGTTATTATATTAATAATGAAAGTATTTAATACTGAATTTTCCTTTCAATATAGGACTTTGGCCAAGTCCCATAGGTTTTAAGTAGAGTCTTTTGCAAATTGACAGGTAACATCTTGAAATCACATTTTTTGTTCCTTCCTTAAAGAGGAATAAGTTTGTAAAATAAATATATGATAGTACAGTTTCATTTTGTTATTTATTTTTACTTTTCTATAGTTTTGATAAAAGGATGTAGTCTTACAATGTTTACTCTTTGCATTTTATTGATATTTTCTGTGTAAGTCAATTTATAAGCTATTTATATGAACCTTTGTAACATTTCATGTCACTTGATGCTATTCTATTTTAGGGATTTACCATCATTCATTTTTTTAAGTTTATTTATCTGTTTTGAAAGGGAGAGGGGAAGAGAGAGAGGGAGAGAGAATCCCAAGCAGGCTACACGCTCAGCACAGAGCCTGACACAGGGCACGATTTCATAATCATGAGATCATGACATGTACCAATATCAAGAGTCGGATGCCCCCACTGTCATTCATTTAACAATGTTCTATTTTGGACATTTGGAGTATTATTATTATTTTTTTGCTCATATAATCTAGCCTGATTACAGATCGTTAATTATAGCCTCCGATAAACTCCTGGAGAAGAATTGCTGGCTCAGACAAACAGTTTTGGACATTTTATACCAAACACAAATTGGCCTTGTCTCCTCTTCATAATCCCACCAGCATTGTATTAAAAAGCTCTCTTTCCTATAATGCTAGAAAAGGCTGGCTATTAAGTTTTTAAATTCTGGACATTGTTATAGGTAATATACGTAATTGTTATATAATACTTCTGTGATCTACTTCTGTGTGATCACAATAGTTTTACCTTTCCTAGAATTTCGTAGAAATGATACATATAGTGTGTAGTCTTTTGTATCTAATCTGCTTTGAGATTCACCTGAATGTCCCCAAATTTGTTAATCCATTCAGCCATTGAACTCTTGGGTAGATTCAAGTCATTGACTACTGTGAACAAAGCTACGATAAACATTTGAGTACAGGTTTTTGTGTGGATATTTTCTTTCCTTTCTCTTGCATGGATACACAGGAGAGAAATTGCTGGGACATATGGTAAATGTATATTACTTACAGGAAGCTGACGCAATGTGTTCCAAAGGGGCTAACGTGCATTCCCATAAGCTGTGCGTGTCATGGTTTTAGTCGCTCTATATCCTCTCCGACACTTGCTGTTATCAGTCCCTTAAAATTGGACATTACAATGTGTGCTTAGTAGTGTCTCACGATGGTTTTGACTTGCATTTTTCTAATATAAATAATACTGAGCATCTTTTTATGAGCTCATTTGCCTTCTGTATACTTTCTCTGGTGAAATATCCATTCCAATCTTTTGCCCATTTTCTTAACATGGTTTGTCTTCTTCCTGTTGAGTTCTGTGAGTTCTTTCTATTGTGTTTTCTGCATGTAAATCCGTCATTAGATACATGCTTCGTCACTACTTTCCCCCAGCCTCTAGCTTGTCTTTTCATTTTCCTAACAGCATTCCTCGAAGAGAATTTTTTTAAAAATTTTGGTGAAGTCATACGTACCAGTCTTTATATTTTATGAATTGTGATTCACATGAGATATCAAAGAAATCTTTGTCTCACCCGAGATTCTAAAGGCTTTTCTTTTCTCCTATGTTTTCTTCTAGAAGTCTTATAATTTTAGTTTTTATGTTTATGGTTATTGCATATGTTGAGTTACAGTAAGAAGTAAGGTCCGAGGCTCATCCTTATGCATGTGGGTGTGCACCTGTTCAAGTCTGATTTCATGAAAAGCTCATTTCCTCATCGATTGCCTTGCCATTCCTGGTGAAAATCAGATGACTGCATCTGTGTGGGTTTCTCTATGGATTCTCGGTTCCAAGGTCTTTCTTCCCAGCTCTGTATAGGGTTTGGGAACTGTTTGTCACAATGCTTGTCGGGGGATCTTTTGCTGCCCCCAGGCAGCTTCCTCTCACAAGTGTGGATCAGCACTTAACCAAGGATTCGAGGGGTCCCTCTGCAGCTCCTTCTGTTCACCACCGCTGTACCATCAATTCCAGTTGCTTTGGGCTCCCCAGTCTCTGATCTTCCCCTCTTTGGGCTCTTTATGGCTTCCGCTTCTTCCTTGGAAATTACCTAGGGCTGTGGTCACTCTCCTTTCCTTTGTTTTTCTCTCAGGAATCACAGTCCTATGCTGCCTGACGTCTGGTGTCTAGAGCCCGTTCCTTCGTATACCATTTTCTGTTCTATTAAATTTTTAAGCCTGGAGGGCCAATGTGGTCCCTGTTACTCTCCATCATGGTCAAAGGAGGCTTTGTTCTTGAATGACAACATGGTGGCCACATTATCTTCCCTTCAGACTTTTGTACGTATGGGTCTGCCGTCTTTTGACCCTGAAGGCTTTTGTGGAAGCGTCTGAGATTTATTTCCTGCTTCTGATGAGGACTTACTTATCCCAATAGCATAGCAACAAAGGTCTTCATTTGCGAAATCCAATCACCTGGTAACAAGGATACATTTTTGTATAGATTGTTCTATATAATTCTTTTTCTTTTTCCTTTTCTTTTTCTTTTTCTCCATGAGTTGTCTTTCCAGTCTTCCCATTCAGTTCATTGCAGGGAAAGTCTTCTGTATCATATCTGTGAATTGTGAGCTCCCTTTGTTGAAATATCCCTCAGGCACACCAGTTCTTCTTGAGTTGGGTTATCTCTGATCCACCATTGCTCTCTGATTGCTTCAGTGTGTTATCTTCCTCTGAATGCACTGTTACTTTCCTCCATAACGAGAACTTGTCTTTCAGCCAAATCTTTTTCTAATTTATGTGAAAATAGGAAATATGTAATTCTGAAATAGTGTGGTGTGGGGTTCTAATTTGTTTTCCTTGCTCTGAAATTTCCTTTTCATCTCATCTCTGTTGTTTTACTATCTTGCTGTTACTCCCTCGTTTTATTAAATTCTTCTTACAAGTTCTTGCAGGGGAAACTTTCTGTTCATGGGACTGAGTGTTTTCCCAGCCTGGAGAGGGTTCACTGTTTTTCTTTCCTTTTGCTGAATGTTTGCATAGTTCCCTTGGCATTTCCCCCCTGTTTATGCTGAAGGGGGCAGTCCTGTCTGACCATTGGTTTGTTCTAACAGATTTCAAGTGATTCTCCTTGACATCCTGCTCACCTCATCTGGGCTACTTGGTTGTATCTTCTCCAGGCTTCAGTGTTTGGCTGGATGGCTTTCTATCCCTTTTTGTTACAAATGTATCCAGGAGGGAAAGAACGGGTACAGCTCTGACAGGTTGGCTTAAGCTTGTGTAAATCTGGGTCAACAACAGACTCGCGCATCATCTGACCCAGAGCCTCAAAGGCGGTCTCCTCATCTTGCTCTGTTTCCATCTTCTGGTTGTGCTCCTGAGTCCACAGATTCTCCTCCTTTTCCAGAACTTTCATCATGTCAGCTTCAGTTACTGCAAAACAAAGCAATACAAAATAAAACAAAACAGAACAGAACAATCCAAAAAAAACAAACAAACCCGAAACACGGCAACAGCGTCTCACGCCTCTACCCCACAAATCCATTGGCATTTTTAGAAGCTCGAACGTGAGCAGGCACCCACAGGCCTAGTGTTTGGGGGACGAGGTACTGGAATTGCTTTGGACTCACCTTGAGTTTGGAGAGGCAGAAGTTGTGACCTTGCTGCAAGTCCAGAACCTTCCTTAATGATGTCTGGGAGCCTCCCAGGGTGTGAGTGGGACACGGTCTCACCTGCCTGCCTGGTGCTCCTCCAGGAAAGGAGCTACATCTAGGATGGGCTAGGGCGGACCAGGGCTGGGCAAGGGGCTGGGGGAAAGGGATGTCAGGGCCTGGGGTGCCGAGGCCACTGTCCAGGGCACGAAGCCCTCACAGATGGGGGCAGAGGGAGACCGTACTCGGGGGGAAGGGCCACAGGAGCAGCCAGCAGGTGGCTCTGATCTGGTCTCTTCAGCTGCACTGTTACAAGTCTTAACAGGCCGTCTTTTATTCCTTAGTATATTTTCTTGTGACTTAATTGTGTACAAATTCATTCAAGTGAATGGGCTATGACACCATTCACTTTAGCTTAGTTGTAGCAAAATGTCAAATGATGTACCAATATTTTTCTAGTATGTGAAAATAAATATGCGATTTGTACATGAAATTTTAAAAATGGCCATTCTTGACTATCTGCCTCTCACAGTCACCTCCGACCTCCTCCACATATATCACTGCTAATGGGGTCTTACTCGGAGAAATTCTGGTCTGAACGATGTGAAGAAGAAAGTGCCCTCTCTGTTGCCATGATACAACGGGACAAGCTCTTATCTCTTTTCTTTTTTACTGCAAGTTGAAGCTGTTGATTCCTTTTTCTGTTTCTCATGGGAGTCACTAAATGTGTGTGGGTTTTGGAAAAAAAATCACAAATGCACCTTATGGTACACAGACCTCTAGAGTGTATAACAGCATTTATTCTACTCTTTTAATTAATTCATGTACATTTACGCTTTTCTTAGAAAATGTATGTAGTTTATACATACTTTGGGATATTTCAGGAGAAAGAGTGCCTTGATGTGATCCTAATTTTCCACGAAAGAGGCAATTTTTTTTAATGGGTAAAAATCTTTCTTGACATTGCAATGACTCAAGGAATCAAACACTTAATATTTTTTATCCTGCCTTAGTAACTGATCAGAAATAGCCACCTCAATCCTATTTTCCAAGAGTGTTTTCCTAGCGTCTCAGTGCTGCATTATATCCAATCACCAAGTTTTCCCTCAATTCCTAGAGCAAAGTGAAAATACATACAAGACAAAAACAAGGTGGATAATAAACTATTCCATAAGCGATAATGTTCTGTGGATTACACACATGAATTTCATGGTGAGAAATCAGGAAATTAAATCATTTCCTCTTGCTAAAAATATTATGGTTTGAAGGAAAGAGATTGAAGGAAAAACATACTTTGGCCAAAGTGTAAACATTTCTGAGATACTTGACTTTTAAGCGAGGCATAAAAGGGTGTTCCATGCACTGTGAAGTCACTTGGAGCAGATCACCAGAAGTTCTATGCTGCATTGTCTCATTTTTGGCCTCCCGATGGTATCAACCATAATTTTTAGACATCAGTTTATTAGGGGATTAAAATCAAATCTTCTTAATCTCATAAGAAGTAAAGGAATTGGAGCTCCTGGGTCTGACTCTTGAGTTCAGCTCAGGTCATGATCTCATGGCTCGTGAGTTTGAGCGCTGTATTGGGCTCTGCGTTGAGAATGGAGGCTGCTTGGGATTCTCTCTCTCTGTCCCCACCACCCCACTCATGTGTGCTCTCTCTCTCTCTCTCTCTGTCTCTCTCAAAATGAATAAATATGCATTTTTAAAAAAAGAAGGAAAATAACGAATGGATTTGTTACTGTGAAAGGAACAAAAACTTGTCCTCATACATACGTGAAAACTTGTTTCCAAAAGAACCCTCCCCCCCCACACACGATGTGTTGTCAAAGAAATCACCTGCATTCTCTATTTACACATACTCTCCCCTGTGTGAAATGATACACGGACAAGGTTGTTCCTCACAGCATATTCATCTTAGAAAACAGTTGGGGGGCCTCTGTTGGTTTAGTCGGTTAAGCGTCTGACTCTTGATTTTGTTTGGTACAGGTCACGATCTCACCATTCATGGGTTCAAGCCCCGTGTCAGGCTCTGCGCTAACAGTGCGGAGCCTGCTTAGGATTTTCTCTCTCATTTTCTTTCTGTCCCTCCCCCTCCTGTCTCTCTCTCAGGCCAACTAAATAAATAAACCATAGGAAAAAAAAAAAAAGAAAACAGTTGGGAACAACCTAAGTGGCTTACAACAGAAACACAGTTGAATAAATGTTGGTGCATCCGCTTACTGACTTCAGTGGCTATAAAAAGAATATTAGTATAAAGAATGTCCATATCGTACAATTTAGGCAGCAGAAAATTTCTACATATATATTTTCGTACCTGCCCAAGCTTCCTGGGAAGGATAGAGAAGCCGGCTACTGACTTTGTTTCAGGACAGATGAACTGGTTGACAGGGGAATGAGGAAGTAAGCAAGACTTACGCTTTTCATTTTCATTTGGAAAACATTTTGTCTTTTGAGCTGTGTGTAAGCATTCCTTATTTTTATAGGTATAATGTTAGCTGCCATTTAAGTAACAGACCTACATCACTTGACTATACGTTGTAAGTCCATATACTTGATTAACTGCAATTCCCAACAGCATATACCATAGAACTTGAATTGCTACATATATGGTTGCCGTGCATAATATTAATTAATTTAAACATCTTTCACTCAGCGATATTTAAGGTGCTCGCTAAGTACTAAGGATACAAAACTCATGGGGCTCAGCCTCTGGGGAAGGGATACATATGGATGGCTAAAGACCAGACCAAGGCAGTAAGTAGTTAAAATGAAGGTGGCAAATCCAGTTACAAACATGACAAAGTAATAGATACTAAATTTACCCTCCTGCTCTCAACAAGCATGAAACAGGAAAAAAAGTATGTGGTAAAGGGTTTTTTGGGGTCAATGGAAGGTCATGATCCTTGAGAGGAAGGGAACATGGGAGATGGTCACATTAACC
This sequence comes from Hyaena hyaena, assembly GCF_003009895.1. NCBI lineage: Eukaryota > Metazoa > Chordata > Mammalia > Carnivora > Hyaenidae > Hyaena > Hyaena hyaena. Next base: position 1,103,324 of record NW_024081013.1, read on the forward strand.
CCCGCGTGTTGGCGGGGATGCTCTCTGAACGGCAGCGTGGAGAAGTAAACTCACTCAGAGAGCAGCTTTCTTTCTGAGCAGAGGACAGAACTCCAAGTTCGTGGCCGGGAGGCTGCAACGTGTGAGGCGAGGCAGGGGACCGAAGCAGAACACAGTTGTGCCCAAAAGAAGCTCTAGCTTTCTGCACAGCGCCCCCTAGACTCTTCCGGCTCGGAGTAAGCTGTGAGTTATCTGGATGAAACCTTGCTTCATAAAAATCTATGGGGGGCTGTGAATTTGGAGGGGATCCCGGGAATTCCAATCAGCTAGAGTGGCAAGACCTTGTCAGATGTGTTAGGCATTCAGTTCAGACCTCAGAAAAGCCATGCTTATGACTGGGGCTACTCTAGCTCTGGAGAAAGGGTTTCCATCAACATAAGCTGACAAAGCGAAAATGAATCCAGACTCCCAAGAATGCTGCATCCAGGAGACAATTAAAAAATTAGACAGGCGAGGGCGCCTGGGTGGCTCAGCAGGTTAAGTGTCCGGTTTCGGTTCAGGTCATGATGTCATAGTTCGTGAGTTTGAGCCCCACATCAGGCTCTCTGCAGTCAGTGCAGAGCCCGCTTCGAATCATCTCTCTCCTCTCTTCCCATTCCTCCTCCCCCCTCAAAAATAAATAAACATTTAAAAAATTAGGAACAGGAAAATAATCAGGACAAAAAGCATCAGTAGATGCAAAGATGACACAGATGTTGAAATCAGCAAAGAGCTCAGAAGTGCTATTAGACGTACGTTTGAGAATTTAAAGGAAAAGAACATGGGGAGTCTTGGCAGAGAAATGAAAATTATTTTAAAACTGACCATATAAAACTCCTGTGACCTAAAAGTACAATATCTGAAATGAGACATTCACTAAACAGACTGAACAGATTAAACACTGCAGAAGGGAAGGTCAGCAAACTTAAGCATTCAGCAATAGGAACTACCCAGGCTGAAACTCAGAGAGGAAGAAGGACTTAAAAGTTTAGAAATCTTCAGCGGCCTATGGGCTAATATCGGGAGATATCACGTATATATAATCGGAGTCCCAGAAATAGGAGAAAGTAGAAAACATTAAAAAAAATAATGGCTTAAAAATTTCCAAATTTGATGAAAATCATAAACCTATAAACCAAGAAGCACAACTCATCCCAAAGAATGATAGACACAAAGAAAACTACACAAAGACGTATTTTTTTTAGTTATTCTATTTTATTTCCTCTATTTGTTTGGTGCACAAAGGTCCTTACAGTTCAAGGATAGAACCCGTGGGCCGAAAGAGTTGCCGTGAGATTGTGAGGAGTGACTGATTATATACTTTTGAGTTTGTGGAGGGAGGGGGTAGTATTGTAATCACATTTCTTAAAAACAAAAAACAAAAACAATGAGGAGACCATCTTAAAAGCAGCTAGAGAAAGAAGATACATTTCCTAAACTACTGATATAGGTAATAAAGCATGAATGTCCCCCCTCCCCCCAAATTTTTGCTGTGTGAAAGAAATCGTAAGTCAAAAAGTTCATGTCATATGATTCCATTTATGGAAGATCTAGATCAGTTAAAACTACCTATGGTGGGGTGCCCGGGTGGTGGGGTGCCCGGGTGGTGGGGCGCCTGGGTGGCTCAGTCAGTTGAGTGTCTGACTCTTGATTTTGGCTCAGGTCATGATCCCAGGGTAGAAGGATCAAGCCTTGTGTCCGGCTCTGCCCTGAGCGAGGAGCCTGCTTAAGATTCTCTCCCTCTCTCTTTCTCTCTCTCTCTCTCTCTCTCTCTCTCCTTATGCCCTCCCCCCACTCATGTGTGTACGCTCTCTCTAGCTCTTTCTAAAACTAAAAAAAGAAAACACAAAAAACTACCTATGGTACTAAGCACCAGAGCAGAGGCTTCTCTGGTGGGACTCAGGGGTTTTCTGGGAAGGGACATGTGGGGACTTTCTAGGGTGAGGGAAATGTGATTGGGACATGCATTTCACTTTTTTACATATTTGTCTTTATTCATAAAACTGTACACATTGATTTGTATTTATAAATATATTATTTTGTATTGTATATGTAAATTTGTATTATACAAATATTTGTATAATACGTGTATATTATCCATCAATGAAAAGTAATGCAAGAAAAAACGAGTTAAATGCTCTGAGATGCCCCTGAAGGAGGCAGCAACTACCTGTTTTTCTGGGACAGTAGGGAAATCTTGCAAAAATCCCATTCTCTCGATTTCACTGGTTAATAACTGTGAACACTTGGGCAGAACTTGGAGAAAGGGGAGAGGGAAGGGTACTTGCGTCATGTAAACATAGAAAGTTTTGTGCCCCTTGGAGTTATTCATTCTGGCACATTCTAGAGATCAGAAGAGCCGTCCTGCGTTTCCGCTTTGTGGGCAGTGGTCCTAAAGTCAGTTTTCCTTGCTTGCCCTGCCCTGTGGCCGATCCATCACCAGGGTGTCCTGAGTTTATCTCCTAAAGTCCTGTCATTGTATGCTGATGTCTCTGTATAGTGTTTAAAAGCAAACTCCGAAGTGCTTTCTACATCCTGATTCTGCCTTTTTTGTTTATCCTCCAAGAGAGCACTTCTGGCCTGAGTGTTTTAATTTTAGCTGACATCTACCGGGCCCTTTAAGGTCAAAGAGCAGAATCCACGTTACCCTGAACTTGAGCCCAAAGTCTCAGCCCTCAGCTAAATAGAAGACAAGATACATCCAGGGTTAAGAATAACAGCCTCAGGAAAACTGCCTCCAGCCTCCTGCACGTAAGGAAGGGAGCTGCAGGGCTTGGTGAAGACGAAGGCTCCCTGGGTGGGATTAAACAGGAAGTGCAGATGGGGGCTGATTTAACAAGCGCTGGGGCTTGAGTTAAAAGAAGAAGATGGCTAAATGGTCAGGGTGGCAAGAGAGGGAGATCCTTGAAGCCTAGGATCTAGGAGGGGAATATATTCACCCTAGGAGGGGAGTAGGGGCATGGGCCCATCTCTCCGAGATGGAGAGATGCAGGACCCAAGCGGAATGGGGAGGGTCGAGAAGGATCAAGGGGCTTCAGGACGGGACTCAACGCGACCCTGGCTCCAACGCCTCTGACAACATGCTTTAGCGTGAAAGTGATGAATGTCTTCAGACTCGAGAAGTTACGGGATATTGCTTAATTCCTGGAAGAATCCAACAGAGAGGATGTTACCAGGAGAGAGGAGCCATCTGCCCCTCCTCATGTTACCAGGGCTGTTGACTTTCCAAGAGCAGATGTCTGACAAAGGCAACTTGTTTCTCTCTACTTGCATCGCAGTCTCTGTCTCCACAGCCCCGTGGCGTTAACAAGCAAAACCGTGCTCACCAGAGCTTGGAAACGATGGCCTCCGTGTCCACGTGCCCAGCTCCGGCTCTGTGGGCCACCGCAGCAGGCAAATTGAGGCCTGGGTGACGTCACTGGCCCACCTGGCTCCACCCAACCTGGGTTGCTCCGGGAAGGTGTCCTGGAGGGGGCGGGGCAGGGGGAGGGGGGATGCCTGGCGCTGCCTGCTGGGCCCCTCCTCCTCTGATCTGCCAGCCCACATGCTTTCATTGACACATCCTGGCTATCAGGGCTGTGTTAGGAGCCTGAGATGGAGATGGAGACCTGCTGGAGTCCGGCATGGAATGGACCGTCTTGGAGCTAGAAGCCCTGATTCCGAGGGGGGTGGGGGGTGGGGGGGATGGTGGCCGACCAGAATGACTGCCCCCAAACAGATGAATACATCTCAGAGAGAGTAGCAGAGGACAGGAGTGCAGGGCAATATTCCAGGGGCAGAGGGGGAAAGCCCAGGCGGGGAAGAGCTGGGCTCCCAGAGAGAAGGCTCACAGGGGTGAGGGCTCCGAGCAGCTGAGATGTCAGGCAGAGGTGAATCAAAGGTGAGGGGAAGAGGTAGAGACAGGGATGCTCCTGGAGAAGCTGAGTCGGAGCGAGAGGGGCTGAGGTGCTGGGAGAAGGGGCAGAGCTTGTGGGGAGATGCTCTCCAGTCCCCTGCATAGGGATGGCGTATGAAGCCCTGGCGTGGGACCAGGTCCCCCAGACACAGTGTGGGCAGGGCAGGGAGGGAAAGCTGAGTTCAAGGTCTCCACCGTTTCACCCTCTCTACCTCTTGTGCAAAGTTGCACTACGGGCAGGTCAACTGTGGATGGTCTCAGCCAGCAGGTGCCCCACCACTCCTTAGTCTTTGGGGTCTACAGCTCCGCCGGGAACAGTCACACCGCCCCAGGAGTCGCCTGCTGGCTACTGATGCAAGGTGGGGTTCCATGGCCCCCTGGAGTCGGTTCCTGCATTCACAAACCCACAGGAGTGAGGTCCCCACGGCAGGGATGCAGTCTCCCTCAGGAAGGCCACGTCTGGGGCCAAGGCTCAGAACTGAAATGAGGCTACCTGGACCTTTCTGCCCTCCTGATGGAGCGCCCGTGACTCCTGCACCTCCCTACAGGTCGCCCAGGTGCCCAGGTGCCCAGGTCTCTCAGGTGCCCAGGAGGTCACCGGAGAGCAGTCCCCGACAGAGAGCGAGGCCGGCCGGGACCCTCCTTGGCAGGAGTGTGTTTACCTTTCCCAGGTTTCACTCCTGGACGCTGAAGCCCTTCACCATCCAAGGGTCACCCCGTCCCCTCTTTACCGACGAGGACACCGGCTCGGGAAACTTCTCGGCTCTCTCTGGACTTCTCGGAACCAGAAGCGGTACTCGGTGCAGTGCGCTCCTCTGTACCCGCTGCGTGACCCAAAGCTGGCCCGCAGCCAGGCCGCTTCCTGGTGCCCAGGCCCACGGCGGGGTAGGAAGGGCCTTTCCCGCGTGGAAGAGGGCCCGTCACAGCTGTCGCCCTCGGGCGGCGCCGGGCGGGGCAGTGGGGGCCTGGCCAGGGCCTCCCGGAAGGGGCGGCAGCCAGGGCGGCGGGGCACCTCCAGGTGGGGCTGGCGCCCAGGGTGCGCTCCCCGCGCCGGACGGCAGGCGTCGCCCCCGCTCCTCGCTGCGCCGGCCCCCGCCCCCGCCGCGGAGCCGGAGCCGGAGCCCGAGCAGCGGCGGAGGAGGCGGCGGGACCCGGCCGGCAAATTTCCTGCTCGGCTGCGGGCGGCTGGAGGCGGCGCCGGCGGCGCCCGGACCCCGCGGCCTCCGCGCGTCCCCGCGACCGTCGTTGGCGCCGGCGGGGACCGAGGGGCGCCCGGGAGGGCGGCGGGCGGGGGCGCCCGGGAGATGCGGAGCCGCCGCGGCGGCGCGATCGGCGCGACCGGACCGGCCCCCCCGAGGTGAGCGAGCGCGCGCGGGGTGCGGGCGGGGGCCGTGCGCCCCTCCGGGGACCGCGCGCCCCGGGCGGCCGGAACAGGCCGGGGACGCCGCCTCGGCCGCCGCGGCGGGAGGGAGGGGCCGCGCCCGGGCGCCGGGTCTCGGAGCCCGGTCCCCGGTGGCCCCGCGGCGCGCCGGGTGCGGGCGGCGGGGGACGGCGCGACCCCGGCCTCGGCTCCCCGGAACCCCCGCCCGGCTTGGCCGCCGCCTCGGCAGCTCCCGCGCTCCCCCTCGGGAAACGGGCACCCGGAGCGCGTGTCTGCGGGTGGAGACAGTGCTCTGGGTCAGCGACAGAGGCGGAGGTGAAAGCGGGCGAGACGGAAGGGGGGGGGTTCCCCACGGGGCGTGTGCGGGGCCAAGGATGCAGGGGACAGACGGGAGCCTTTTGAGAAAGTGACTCGGAGTTGCGCCAACTCTGGGAGGGGCGCGGGCCGCCCTTCGACGCCGCCCCGAGGGTCCCGCGCGCTCGCCTCGGCGGGGGGCGGGGAGGGGAGAGCGCGGAGGTGCCGCAGGGCGACCCGGGCGGCGGGCAGGCCGGGCGGGGACCCGTGGGCGCGCCGGGACCGGGGGTCCGCGCCCTGCCACGCCCGCGGCTCCCGGGCCGGCCGGCAAGGCTGGAGAACCCGCGCGGGAGAGGCCGGGCCGAGCCGTGGCCAGACCGCGCGGGACCTGGCCTCCGCTGCCCCGTGGCGCGGCCAGCCTTTCTGGAAAGGTTAACGTTATACTTGCCGACTTGCATTAATTCGTCTGGAATCAGGACGGCGCTCTCCGAGTTTCAACGCAGGAAACTCGAGGAAAGAAGAAGGTGGCCCGAGCTGTGTTTTGGAGGGGACGGCGGCTGCGTTGAGTGCCGAGCACCAAGGGAGGGTCGCCTGCTTTAGAAATCACTGTGTCTCTGTTTCGTCGGCTCTTGACCCCGGGTGCCCGGAGGTCTTTGGGTCTCCTTGATTGGGGAGGCCCTGTCTCTGTGAAATAAAGACCCATGCCCAGGTCAGGTGTGAGTGAGGGGGCCGCAGGGGGGAGGGCCTCTCCCCCAGACCAGGGCACTAAGCCAAAGGACGACCTGGAATGGGGGAGGGGGTGCCCGCGGTGGCTACGCTGGCTGCTGCCTGTCATGGTCCCCCAGCCTCACTCTCTGGGAGAGCTCTGTGTGCCCGAGCACAGGCTCTAGGCCTTGAGAGAGGACAAGGCCAGCTGGTGACGTGGACCAGGCCCAAGAGATGGGTCTGCGCTTGCAGTCAGAGGAGGCGGTCGGGGCAGCCTGTTCTGCCCCTGACTGTGACTCCGGGGACAGAGGTCTTCATTCTCTGGCTCGGGCAATACCTGGGCGTCAGTACCCACCCCAGGGGAAAACAAAACTATCCTAGACCCCCCCCCCCCCTTGTGTTGATGTGAGCCAGGAGCTGGTTTTCTCCTGATAGAAGGGATGGTTTTAGATTTGAGGACAAACCAAAAGACATGGCATCGCCCCCCTGAGCCCAGTCAGTTGTGGGAAGTGGATGAGGAGTTGCCGTCCCTGATGTGCTCCCCAGGGGCCCCAGGGAGGCCCAGGGTGAGCAGGAAGCAGCTCTGCCTGGTGTCCGTGCTGTGCGCAGAGGCCACTTCTCCAAAGCGTGTGCCAACCCTCAAGCCCGAGAGGGGCTGCCACAGCCGCGGGCGAAGGCGTGTCAGGGGCGGATAGAAGGCTGAGGAAGCCCGGGCATTTGCCAGGTGGTTAGTAATGAAGCTGAAACACGAGTTCAATTGGCCAGAACGTACGCCTCCTTCACACTGCGCCGCCCTGGGGCCCCGGGGCCCTGTGCCCACTGCCGTCACCGCAGCCCAGGCTGCCCCTTTTATCAGGGGCCCCTCCTTGCAGGTCAGAGGGGGGTTTCTAGTCCAGCCGCCCCTCAGCAGTTCTCCTTCCCAGCTGCCCCCTTGACATTTCTCCTGGAATATTCGGTGCCCCAGCTCACGGTCCCCCACGTCACACCTATGACCTTCCGCCCCCAGCGCGACACTGTTCCCTGTTTTCCATATCCGTGTGGTCGCACCGGCCTCCCCACTGCGATGGAAAAACAGGCTGGACTGCGGTTTCCCCGCGGACAGTCGCGCACCCTCAGCATCCCGCCAAGCACCTGACAGTAGGCTGGCCTTAACTGTCATCGGGCAGAGGGACCCATGACGAAGTGAGACGTTTTAGGGGCTCGTCTTCTGAAACGGATGAATCTGTGTCTTTTTCGGGGGTTCATTGTGGCCGGTAGGCAGCCACACACTTCTGCTGGGGTAGAGATGGGACTGGATCGTGGAGGGATGAGAGCGGCCCGTCCAGGGCTCACAGTCCATCGCCTGTTCTTTTCGGGCCACATCAGCTAACGCGGCTGGGCTGGCGAGAGACTCCTCCCCCTGAGGACGTAGGCTTGGGAGCCGCTGGGGAGCACCCGGGGAGCCGTCCTGCGTCCCTGTCCTGGGGACAGCAGCTCCTGCTGTCCACACGGGAACGGGCGTATCCGTTGGGATCACACTGGCCTTCTTAACATTTGATTATAGCTAAGAAAAAAGCTGTGTGCTTCCAGAGCCTCTCCAGGCCTTCTTTCCGTGGGCTGTGTCCCAGGGAGCCCGTGGCTCGCTGCTCCCTGAGGGCACCCCCGTGCTTTCCAGAACCGTGGAGGTGGAGCCTCCCTCAGGCCCCTGCTCTGAATCTCCTTCTCCTTTATCTCCGTCTTGAGGGACTCCTACTCACGCCTCACAGCCCACTTCAACGCCTCAGGGCCCCCCACAGCCTTCCTGACCCCTCTACCTAAGGAAATCCCTCATTCTTTTAGTCCCACAGAAGGTTAACTGTACCCGTTCTAGAGGACTCATCAGACTCTATTTTGACTTCCCGGGGACTTGTTCAAATAGTTTATCTCGTCTACCAGGGGGTCCGTGCTTCTAGGGGAGAGGATGTGTCTCTCAGACTTTGGGCGCTGAGTTCTGGGTGGATTTACATAACTCCTGTGACAGGTGTGACCTCGGTGAAGCTCTTCAAAACTGACACCTCGGTGTTCTCCTCTGTAGAATGGGAGCGATCATCTCTACCTCACGGGGCTGTTTTGTTTTGAGAGTGGCAGATGATATGTAGAAAGTACCAGGCAGACGATTGGCACCCAGTAAACCGGGCCAAGCTGAAACACCCGAAGTTGTTCCCTGCAGTGAAATTTGAATGAATAAATTAGCCGAGTCAGAGCCCGTATTAACAGATAGGTCTCACTCACCATCCCAAAAGCTGGGTCAGATCGATGAGCTGTGACGTGCTGGATAACTTTATTTTTTTGCGTGATAATTTGACTGATTGTGCAGATGTCGTGTGATGAAGTACTTTAATCTGAGGATGTCGCCGCTTACCTGTGCTCCAAGCATGAGCCCCTTCTTTAAGCGCTCCGTTGACTGCAGGGTTGAGTGGTCTGTGAGGCAGAAAGGAGGTTTGTCGTGCACGTTGGCCTGTGCCCGTGGACTGAATTAAGCCAGTCTGCGGGCGAGACAACACACAAGTGAGCCAAACCGGCACCAAGCTGCAGCGTGGGCTCGAACCCGCTGTGTGGACCCAGGGTCTAGATCCTGGATCTTGAACTAGAATGGCGTGTAGACTAGGACATTCGAGCCGTGGAGTTGTGGACTGCTCCTGAGACGCTCAGGACTTAGCCTTTCTTGCCTCCACAGAGGGCGGCGCGGCACCAGGTGGTCTCTGGGCCCCCCTGCTAGTGCCAGCGCGCTGACCAGTCTCACCCCGTCCAGGGCCGGTCCAGGCAGTGCTGCCGAGTGTGTGTGATTAGCTCCATGGCCAGGGCTGCCTCCAGTTCTCGGCTCGTCCCTCCAGCCACACCCGTCTCTGCTCTGGGTACCGCGTCTACCGAAAGTAAGATGTGCCTCAAGGGCGCAGTTAGCATGCCTCTGTTTCAAATACTGACCCCAGACATACCACAAATTCATCTCGGAGGGTTACCCTCTCATTACTTTGTCGCCCAGAGCAGAGTGCGGGATAAAACTCCACCTGGTTGGGGTTTTGGATCAGCCACATCCGAGGTGATAGGGGTTTCGCTGAATTTTACTAAATCCTCCAGCAGACACAGGTGCACAGCGTCGGGGCTTCTGCTGGATGCAGGCGGGGAGATCCCTAGTTTGGGGCTTGCCAAGCCAGCTTCCGTTTCTTCGCTGGGTCTCGCTGCTGTTCCCCAAATGTCATTAGTCAAAGTCTGCCCCATCCAGGTGTTCTACTCAGGGAGTTTTGATGTGGTTCACAGCCTCTTTGAACTTGAACAGTACCTGGCTCAGAGCCAGAAATGTGGGTATAATGCCTTTCTTTCAACTACACAAATACTTCAAAAGGGCTGATCACGCTTACGAAATAGAAACATTTTAACACCGTGTTTCAGAAAAACAACTCTTAAATCGATTCCCAACGAAATAGGAACCAAATAAGTATTTTTAAAGGTTGTCTTTTTAAAAAATATCTTTCCAATACAAATCAAGACTTTGCGGTCAATATAGCCCATTCGTGTATCTTGTATGAAATAATCAAAAAGGTGCAAACGTCTTCTTTCACCCAGAAGCAAATACACACTCCATCAGGAGGCGAAGAAGGAAAAGGAAAAAAAAAAAAAATCCTTGATTAAGTGCTAAAAACCTGAAGTGTTTTAGGCAGGTGTTTTGATGTCAGTGTTTCTTGGGTGAAGAGTTGTGCGGGCCCCAGGCTGGGGTTCCAGCACCACTGAACTTGACCCAGCAGGTGGGCTCCTACGGAATGAGCGTGCAGTGTGCTGCCACGCTCTGGTGTGTGGCTGCACAGTCGTCTCCGGGGTGGGGGTCGCCTGCGTGATGGCCGGGGCTCACAAAACAACCAGCTCTCGGGGGTGCAGGGTAGACATCGGAGGATAGAAGTAATCGTCCTGAGAGTGAGCCGGGCAGGGGCCAGCGGAAGAGGCTGCTGGTAGAGGGTTCTCCCAGTGAAGATTTTACTTGGTCTGAATACTGGCAGAGGATCTAATCAACAGGCTTTTGCTTTTCAGTCCGAAGCTCGGAGCACAGGCTTTGGAGCAGAGGGGCGGGGTCAGATTGGGGCTCATGGCTTGGAAGCTTTGGACAAGTGGCTGACCCTTTCCTGGTGTGATTTCTTGTCTCCCTAATGGGGACAGTGACACTTCCCAGACAGGGTTGGCGTGTGCCTGGCTTGAGGTCACGTGTAGGGGGCCCAGCCTAGTGCCTGCCAAACGGTCAGTGGCCTGCTCCCGTGCTCGGGAACCGAGGGGTGGCCGGCCTTCAGTCCAAGGATGGGCATAATCCGGGCTTGGATTTCTCCGCGGCCACATTTGCCTTGTCCTCAGGGCAAGTCACTTAATTCCCATTCTATAAACGCAGACATAATTTTCAGCTATTAGTGTCTGTAAATCTATTTGGACATTTCCCAGCTGAACATTAGCCACCGATTTTTATACCGGGGAGCGAATTAGTTCCATTTTTCTCCTCCACCAAGATTTCAGAACGTCCTATGGCGTAACTACTTGATTACAATGTATTATTATAAGTGACCTTTACACGAAGCCTTTTTATTTTGTTTCTCATTCCAAAAGGATTTTGCATGTTTCAGGCTGTGTCTCTGGGGTAGGACTTTCGAGTCTGTTCCCTTGGCTTTCCGCAGACTTGGCCCGGACTCCTTTGCCAACACACTTGAGTGCCCTCGGAGGGCGGGGGCGCCCCCGCTGGAGCAGAGCCCGGGCGGGTGGGAGGTCCTGCCCCGGCAGGTTCCTCGTTAAACTGCGGGCGCTCTGGTCTTCCTTTCTTCTCTAGTTCAAAAGGCCAGCCTCAAAGGTGGACACCCACTTGCCTGATTTGATGTCCTGGCCCCGAGGCCTCTCCCCACGTCACCTGGCAGTCTGCTTGTCTGGGTTCTTGTCCTGGGATGAAGCTTTTATTTTGTTGTTTGAAATCTGGCACAGGTGGAAACCTCCGTGGGAAGGGCCGTGTCTCCAGTGTGCACTCACGTGTGAGTTCGAGGGGTGAATCACTCCTGTGGGGGGCTCGGGGTGAAGGGTTTAAGGAGACGGAGGAGGAGGGGCACCTGAGTGGCTCAGTCAGGTAAGCGTCTGACTTCAGCTCAGGTCGTGATCTCGCGGTCCGTGGGTTCCAGCCCCGCGTCGGGCTCCGTGCTGACGGCTCAGAGCCTGGAGCCTGTTTCAGATTCTGTGTCTCCCTCTCTCTCTGCCCTTCCCCACTCGCACTGTCTATCTGTCTCTCTCAAAAATATGTAAACATTAAAAAATTAAAAAAAAGAGAGAGAGACGGAGGAGGAGAAGGGCACATGTGTTAAAAACACACTTTCAGTGAAAGGCAAGGTTCTGGCTGAGGTAAGGGGGGATGGGTGCTCGGAGGTCCCATGTCCGCCCCTGGAGACAAGGTAGATCTTCCCTACATAGGCTCTGGCTCATTTTCTAGATTCCAGAAATGAGTGCTAGTGAATTGCACTAAGCTAAGCATCTGTTCCTACAGATGTTCATGTTTCTTCCAGAATTTTCCTGTCCTCAGCACACTTCTCCACTGTGGCACATCTCGAAGAGAACGCAAGGGAGGAGAGAGAGAAACAGAAACAGAGTCAGAGACACAGAGAGAGAGAGACAAAGAGAGGCACACAGAGACAAACACAGAGACACAGAGAGAGGTAGAGGTAGGGACTCAGAGATACAAAGAGACACACACCCAGAGACTCTCAGACACTAAGGGGTTTTTCTCTTCCAGTGTTTGTCATCTTTGGCCGCCTCCACTTTCCCTTAAAATCCCGGGTGGGAGCCTGGGGTCCTGGACACGTGTGGTCAAGAGTTACCGACCAGGGTGTGGCCTGGGACAGTTTCAGAGGGCAAAGGGGTGACGTGCTTGGTGGCGTCGGCGTGTGGCGCTAATATTCCGAGCCCAGCCCTCCAAGTCCCTGACGCATGAGCTGTCCCCACAGTCACAGGAGGAAATCAGTGCAAATGAACAAAAAGCCCAGAGGATGTGTGTCCCTTTATTACAAGCATGGACCTACGGGAGCTTTTTCTGGGCTAACAAAATGCTGCCTGAGGGTGCTACTTGCTTTAATGACTAGAAAACATGTAAACGATCTTCCAAAGAGATGAACCTCTTCCAGCTTCTTAAATAGGTAAAAATAAGCCCCGGTGCAATGGTGGCTGCGCTATGACACTTGTCAATCAAACTGGCCTTTGCTGCCACGTCATTCCAACTCATCTCAAAACCTGCATGGTTATTAGTAAAATTATTTCTTATCAAGAATGCTTTTTTTTTTTCTTTCCAGTATATGGTTTTTCTGGCTCTAGGAGGAGCCTTAGTTTCATAAACAGCTGAATGTTTAAGTACTCGATGTAAAGATACTGTGAAGCAGTAGCCCAGCCCCTCCCTTAGTTTTGAAGCGAGGCTGACTCAGCATTGTGTCTCCCCAAGCTTGTGGCAGTGCTTTATTAAGTGCATCAGTAATTCAATAAATTACTTTTTGCTACTGCTGCAAACATCGGCTAAAGTTCAGTCATCTATTGGAGATGTTATCAGGGCACCCATTCAGATTCCTCTGAGCAAAAGCCCGATCTCGGCCCAGTGTAATATAATAAGAAGGCGAAAGCCAGAAATTTAATAATTTGGGACTGCATTGTGCCAAGCAAGGCCCGTTCTGAGCTGGCCAACGATGTTCTTTCAAAGGGTATTTCTTGGTTTTCATCAAATGCGTGTAGTATTTACAAGAGTCTGTAAGGGCATTTAGAAGAGACAGTTAGGGATGTTAAACACTTATTGGGTGCCTGCAGCGTACACGCTCCGTGTTTAGTACTGAGGTTATCAAAAAAAAAGTCACGATGCTTGTCCTGTGGGCGCGCCGCGTGTAAGGGAAGCAGAACTCCTTGCCTCCAGGGCGTGTTCAGAGTCATGCTGGCTACAGAGGCGGGCGCGTGGAGGGAGTCCTAGAGGGTCTTCACCGGGAAGGACAGGCTTGGTTTCCAAGGAGGTGTTCTTGGCAGCCAACGGGTCTAGAACATTCCAGATGGAGGGGCTCCCATGTGCTTGCCCAGCAGTGAGAAGTAGCGTGTTCTATCTGGGGAGCAGCAGGTGTGTGGGCGGAGCTGGAGCCCAGCGATGGAGGGGATGAGAGAGGAGGGCTGGAACGTCTGAGGTTCTCCACGTTCCCGAAAGCCACTGAGAAAGGAGTGTGGGTCCGCCTGGTGGATCAGCAGGGCCGAACCCGTGTGAGATCATGGCCGCCGTTGAGGAAGAATATAGATGGTTTCGTTCTGTAGAAAAACGCATGTGTGCGCTCAGGGGGTTTGGTTTGGTTTGGTTTGATTTTTACAGTTTCGGGAAAGTCCTGCCTGACCAGGGCCCCGCAGTCTTCAGCAGAGGAGACTGCATGCATCCGGGCCAGACACGGATTTAAGAGACGATGACGGCCTCGGGTTCTGGGCTGAGTTTGAAGTGCCTTAGCGGAGCCAAACGGACTTCTTGACTAAAGGTGATTGACCGTATGATGAAGCTGAATGTGGCTGGTGACCATTGGCCTCGGACACATCCAAACTGGGAGTCACCCCGCTCTCCCTGGCACCCACAGCTCTTGACTTACGGACCTCAGAGCCTGGAGCACCACATGTTAAGCTTCCTTTTCAAATGGAGAAAATCCACGTGAAGCAATGTTAGTTATCCAAGGGGGGCTTTTCCACCCCGGGGGACAGGCAGAAGGAACAGGTCTCTGATGCGAACCACATCGGGGTGGTGGTCCCAGCCTGCCCAGAGTCCTGGCAGAATGGGAGGAAAGGCACACAGTCACAGCAGGAGAGAGCGGGGGGGGGGGGGGCGCTTCTGACCCTGGTCGAGCCCCTTTGCCGATTTCTCGGTGACCTTGAGCCTTTCCTCCAAACTTCAGTGACCTGGACCGAGTGGGAATCACAGTTCTGCCTTCTATTCTGGGGAGAGAAAGTTTCACTGAGGGTTTCTGGCTTGTAAAATGCCCTCGAAAGTCACGGTGGTCCTAGATGACGGCATAGCCCCCACTGCATTAAATATTCATTTTCTCCCTTCGTGGTGCAAATCGAGCCGGACCCTGGTACCTTTCCGTGCAGAGTAGCCCCTGGGACTGACACAGGACTCGGCAGTTCGTCTGCACGTTTGTGCTCAGGAAACTGAATTCATGGCACACCGAAAAGCAACCCCTTAAATTTATTACCATCAAATAAAAGAAGAAAACACTTTTACTTACTTACAGGTATTTTTTTTTTGAGAGAGAGATACAGAAAGAGAGAGAGAGAGAGACAGAGTTCATATGGGGGAGGGGCAGAGAGAGAGGGAGACACAGAATCTGAAGCAGCTCCAGGCTCTGATCTGTCAGCACAGAGCCCGACGCGAGGCCTGAACTCACAAACTTCAAGATCCTGACCTGAGCTGAAGTGGGACACTTAACCGACTGAGCCGCCAGGCGCCCCTCTAGTTATTTCTTAATAACCTTCCTCGTATGTTTTTAGGGGACCAAAAATATGTTTTCTGCACACGTCTTCCAGTGTAACCAAAACCCGAAGCCACTCCTGCCTCGTCATTTTAGATGGTTTCTCTGAGGTTTCGAGACCATCGTGACCTCCCTTGCAGAGTCCGAGCACGTGGCCAGCTGTCCTGCGGGGCCTGAGTCGCCGCGGTCCGGACCCAGATGAGCCTCCCTTCCTGTTCTGCCGCCTCAGCGGGCTGGCCCCTGCCTCCTGCGGTGTCTGCACACCGTCCGTGTGGCCGGGCCTCAGCACTTGGAGGTCCCCTGCCTGCTTCCCGGAGACGAAAGGCACCTTATCCGTCCGTTTGGGTGCAGGTGCATTCCGACCCTGAGCGGGACGGGAAGGGGAGACGTCACGACGCCCCTGCTGTGTGCGCATCTCTTGTTCCCTTGGCCGAGGTCACGCAGGCCTGTTCTTTGTGGGTGTGGTTCCTGCCTGGAAAATTGCTTCCAGGGGTGTTCCAGAAGGTGTTCCAGGCACATGTCCGTCTCGGGTGCAGCGTGCTTTTGTTTAGCAGATGAGTTTTTCTTTGTCCTGTTGAAACGCATCCCCGGGAAGGACGGTCAGTGCCGCGTGGCGATCACTGGCATCATTTCTGGTTATGCTACTTTTTAATCGATTGTGTTGTTGTCTTCTCTGTCGAGCAGCGATTGGTAAAAGTTTCCGGGAGATTCTGCTTTCCTAAGCGGCTTTCCTAAGCGGCTTGGCGTCCCGGCAGGCGGGGCAGCCTGAGAACGGGCTGGGCCGAGGCCGGGGCTCGGGTCCCCAGAGACGACACGTGAGCCCCTGCGCTGCCCACGGTGGGGGTCCCTCCGTCTGTGCCGGCGGCTGCACTGGGCGGACAGGATGAGCATCCCTGACCCCTTTGCAGTGACCACCTGAGGGCCACCGAGTCTGCGGACACACAGAGCCCGTAGCTGAGCAGCGCGCCCCCCTGACTCTCGGTGGCCGCTTAAGGCTCAGGAAGCAGCAGCCCTGAGGGCACTGGGAGTCGCCGGCCGGCCGGCCTGCTGGGTGCTGGGAGAGGCTCTGCCTACGGCTCCGCGTGAGGCCGGAGCCGCACGGACTTGCGGAGAGCAGACGCAGGCCCTGAGAAGGCACAGCGGGACCCCTGGGCCCCAGGTGGAGGAGGGGGGTGGGTGGCACGGGGCCTGCGGGGAGGGGCACCCCAGCTTCACTCAGGGAGCGCGGCGATGAGCTCTGAGGGGGAGGGGCTGCCATGCAGGACGGATGATGACGCGCTGGGGGCACAGCACGGGCCGGACACGCCCCCTGGGGCTGTCCCCAGGCCGGCCAGGCAGGAGGCACCGGGGCTCCCAGGGCACCCTGCGTGCTTCGCAGAGCCCCCGGGAGTCCCCAGCCAGTGTGGACACCACTGGGGCCTTCGCAGGGGGCGCAGGGATGAGGTCAGGCCTTTCCGCCCTGCGGAGGGACGGGAGGGAGGCCGGGAGGCGGGCGCCGTGGCGACTGGGCCGGTGGAGGAGAGGCCGCGGCGCCTTGCGGGGCGACCGACTCGCTGGGTGGTGCTGACGGCCCTCAGGACCCAGGCGCGGCCGCCTGAGCGCCTCAACCGAGAGACACCTGTGTCCTCACGCCTCCCCCGTGGGCTCTGCTTCCCGCGAGGCCCTGCCCCGGCCCCTCTGTCCAAGCAGGAAGCTGGGAGACTAGTCTGCCACATGGTGTCAGCGACTGCAGCCAGGTCCGAGGGTCGCTTTTTTTTTTTTTTTAAGTGTATGTATTTTGAGGAAGAAGGAGAGTGAGCACAAGCAGAGGAAGGGGCTGAGAGAGAGGGAGAGAGAGAATCCCAGCAGCCTCCACACCGTCAGCCCAGAGTCCTACGCGGGGCCAAACCCAGGAACCATGAGATCATGACTTGAGCCGAAATCAAGAGTCAGTCCGTCGCTCAACCGACTGAGCCACTCAGTGTCCCTCAAAGGGTTGCTTTTTTTTTTTTTTAGAAAATTTGTTTAATGTTTATTTATTTTTGAGAGAGAGAGTGCATGCGTGTGCAAACAAGAGCGGGGGAGGGGCAGAGAGAAAGGGAGACACAGAATCTGAAGCAGCTCCAGGCTCTGAGCTGTCAGCACAGAGCCCGACGTAGGGCTCGAACTCACAAACCACAAGATCATGACCTGAGCCGAAGTCGAACGCTTCACTGACTGAGCCCCCAGGCTCAACCAAAGGGTTGCTTTTAAAAGGAAGACAGCAGGGGACAGACAAGATCTAAACCCAACAAGCAGGAGCCGATGTTGGGGTTTCCATCAGCTGATGGTGGGGCCATGGAGCTGCTGGCATGGTCATCCACGCAGCCCTTTCTTTCTTTCATTCATTCATTCACTCATTCATTCATTCACTCATTCATTCATTCAGCAGATCCTAATGGGAGACCTACCACGCCCTGAGGCTTCAGCGAGGAACAAGACCCACAGGCCCTGCCCTTTCCCTGGGGCCGGGGCTTCCGTGTCCTTCTGTCCACTTGTCCCGAGGTTCCCCTGAAACGCTGCCAGTGCCCAGCTCAGACTTGCTCTGGAGAGCGTGTGCGGTGCGCGGGCCAGGAACACTCATCGTTGGTGGCCCTTCGGTCCTCGAGGGCCCACACGGGACTGAGAAGGCCTTTCCTGCTGGGGCTGCTTCCTCCTCCCTCCCCCCTTCCAGATCCTGCCCGGCGTGTGTGCATCGGAGGCCCCGCAGCCACACGCCTGAGCCGTGCCCTTGGAGCTGTGAGCAGCACGGGATGAAACCTGGCCGTGCGCACTTGTGCCGGGCTTTTCCTTAAAGGGCCGCCTCTGCCTTGGAGTCCATATGGCTCCTGTAACTCCGCTCCTGACTTCAGTGCACAGGGGAGCCTTGACCCTGAGGCCGGGGTGGGGGGGGGCGGGCAGCAGCATCACACACAGCGGCTGTGGTCAGGGCCTGCCCTCCGCCTAGCTCTCTCCGTGGCTCCCATCTTCCTCTCTCTTGTTTTCCCATCCACAGACAGCGCCAGGGCGTCTTCTTCCAGAACCTCAGGCCCCGCCGAGCTCTCCCTCCTGCAGACCCTTCACTCCTGGGGAGCTTGAGTTGGTGGAGCGAGTGCTGTGACCCCAGAGCCTGGCCCCACTGGAACTGACTGGGGCTGTGCCAGCTGCTGTGGCCGCCCCGAGCCTCTGGCTGCCTCCCCACCATGCACTCCTGCCCAGGCCAGAGGGCCTGAGAGCTGGTACTTCACCCGTCAGAGCGGCTGACATGCCATTCTTTTCTCATGAGTAACAGCAAAGCTAGTCCAAGAAACATCCAGTGTTTTCTCCCTGAGGTTGCCAAGCCTCGGGGCGGGGCGGGGGGGGGGGGGGGCAAAGGCCTCGTCACGTGGGCAGCCCGGGGGACAGCCTCCCTGGGCCCTGGGCCCTGACACTGCCTCAGGGCCCCGAACAGGATCCCCGGCGAGAGGTGCAAATCTGTGGGGAGCCAGACAATGGAATGATTTGCCCGTTTGCTTGATTGAAAACCATTTTGAGTTTCAAGGGCTCTGTAGGGAGTTTCTGCTTTGAGAAGAGTTCTCTCAAGCTACCCCACAAAGTCTGTGGGCGTCACCATCTTTCTTTATTGTGTCTTCCAAACATTTCGCTTCTGGGTGTCTCTGGCAGGAGTCGGTGGGCTCTGAGGTTGGGGGTCAACCACCTGGCACTCATTTTCCGCGGCCTGATTTCTGGTGGGTGGCGGCTGAGCCACTTAAATGTCAGAGCAGAGCGTGGGTCTTGTCTGGCTGGATGGGGCGACTCCTCTGCAGGCTTCGGCTGGGAGATATCCACAGTGCGTGCAAGGTGCGTGTGGAGGGGGCGGGGCAAGGTGAAATACTCTGTGGGGATGCACAAAAAAATCACACCGAGCCCCGTGCGAGGCAGGAGATGTCGCTGGGAAACTGGGTGTCTGGACCAATTATGGGAAGATGTGGGAACAAACTGAAGCATTTTTCTTGAGAGTGTGTGCTCTCAGTGGGGATGAGTTAACGGGGTACAGGTGTGATGTTTCTCATCAGAAAGGCTGAGGGAAGGCGGGCGACACGTGTTTAAGACGCGGGAGCAGGTAGACGTGTGCTTTGTCAGCAGGACGTCACTGTCCGACTCCCCTCAGTGTGTTTGCTCTCTGCCCACCTTGCCTCACTGTACTTGGGGAATATTTAATGACCCGAGCAATGAAAACTGCAAGATAGTTTTCATGCAAGATAGAATGAAAACATCCTGGGCAGATATTCACGAGGGTCCCACTGGGTTATAGAGCATGGAAAAATTGACACGGACCCACATAACTTGGGGGCTTTCCTAAAGATTCTTGATAACACATAATTTTTTAATGTTTATTTTTGAGAGAGAGAGAGAGAGAGAACATGAGCAGGGGAGGAGCAGAGAGAGAGAGAGAGACACACACACACACACACACAGAATCTGAAGCAGGCCCCAGGCTCCCAGCTGTCAGCACAGAGCCCGACGTGGGGCTTGAACCCACAGGCTACGAGATCATGACCTGAGCCAAAGTCAAATGCTTAACTGACTGAGACCCCCGGTTGCCCCCTTGATAATACATAATTTTTCAATCTAGAAATTGTGGAGCATTGGTATACCTGTAGGTGAGCTTGCGACGAAGCCGCTGTTGTGATGACTAAACAGGGCGAGAGCACCTCCCCCATCGGCGGCCTCCGTCTCCTCATTACGTGAAGGCATTTGGAGGAGTTCCTGGGATTCTCGGAAATGCAAGTTCCCAGGCGCAGAAGAGGCTGCTCCTGCCGGCCGTGCTGATGCGGTTCTCCGGGCGCTGGGACAGAGTTGACAGCTTTGCCCCATCTCACCTGTCCGAAGCCAGCACACCTGAAGGCTTAGCCGGCACTCGAAGACCCATTTTCATGACAGGCAAACTTTCATGGCTTGTGGGCAGGAGGCCTCTGTTCCCTTCCATGGGGATCTGCCCACAGCACTGTGTGAGCTCAGGACCCAGCAGCTGCCTTCCCCCGGAGAGAGTGGTCCCAGAGGAAACAAGGTAGAAGCCACCACCTCTTTTGGGACCTGAGCTCAGAAGTCATGTTGTCCTGGTGGTCACACGGGCTGGCCCCATTCACGCGGGGAAGAAGGGGCGGCTCTTTCCCAAGGGGACACGTTGGTGCGGAGCCCTCAGTTTTTATTATCGTGGGTGTGTGGGTGGTGGCTTCCAGCTGCACGCCACTGAATCGGACTCTGGTTAACTTACCAAGAAAAGGAACTGGACAGAAGTTACTGGATAGTTCTCAGGATCAATGGGAAGCCTGGAGAACAAGGCTTAGAAAGGGAGCAGGAGCCCCGGATGCTCTCAGCCACGGTTAAAGCCCAGCCACAGGAAGCTTTTGGTAAGGATGTGGCTGTGGTCCGTGGCACTGAAGCTCCTGGACACTGCTGGCACCAGCCCGTCACAGCTGTGGCTTCTGCGGACACTTCCGAAACATCCCTGGATCTGTGACTCACCCTGGAAGCCACAGGCCCGGGTCGGGTAGATTGTTGGAGCCCGTATCACGTCCCTGCCGACGTGTGGCTGCAGGTGCGTGGGGGGCGGGGCCGCAGGTGGGATCCCACCCTGAGACCTGTAAGAGAAATGCCAGGATGTAGGAAGAGAGTATAGACGCTGAGGGCAGCCCCCGGGCAGCAGACATTCAGCTACTTGGTTTGTACTGAGCTCCAGGGTTCTTTATCACCTCAGGCACACCCACTTTCAGGACGTTAATACAGTCCCCCAAAGTTACGTCGATTTGAACTGCAGTTTATTACACACACTGGCTAAGCTTAATACCTTGTAGGAATCTGCAGATAATCCTTCTGTAAAGCAGCTAATCCTTTTAGAGAACAAATCATCGCTTCTGAACCATTTTATTTTTAAAGATCAAGAGCCTGTATGGTGTGTTTTCTCAAGGCAGACGATCATGCACTTAGGTTTCCTCTTTTGCTCATGGTGAGGAAATGTTTCAGGGCTGTAGATAACTCCTTGCAATGTCTCCCGCTGTGTGAAAAACACACTGAGGGGTTTTTCCCCCCTTCTCTGTAACAGATTATTGTCTAGAAGGAAGTATGGGCTGTTAAGATTTTTAAAGAGCTTCTACTTATTTTCTCTTACCTGTAAGGCTGTTTAAAGAGCCGAGTTAAGAAGTCAGAACTGGAGCATTTGCATGAGGGAAGAAACAGGCGTTTTGAGTTGTTATACCTGGTGAGTCACGTTTAGAAGCTTCACCTTGAATATCGACGTTTTCCTTCTGTAAGAGGCTTTCACGTTGCAGCAGGAATATTTTGTTCCGTTTCTTAGAGTCGCTGTCGTGTTTCCTGCATCACAGAGTGGGGGGGGGGGTGGTGCAAGGTGACAGCCGCGCAGGGGCCCGGACGGGGGGGTGTGGTGAGCCAGACGAGACGAGACTTTCCGCGGCAGTCTGGGGACAGGCTCTGCGCGTCAGGAACAGTCCCGATGCCACGGGAGCGCGGACAGCCGGCAGATGAGGAATGGGGAGACAGGGGGCCAGCTGCTCTCAAAATCTAATAGAGAGACGAGAGAGAGAGCCCGATAACAGCTCCCGTTCAGGCGCCTCCGTGTGTCAGGGGCTCCATAGCTCTCTTTGCAGCGGACCAGGCAGGGGTGGTGGCATGGCCTCTGCCGAGGTGGGTTCTCACACGCCTCTCCGGGGTGCCACGCTGTAGACCCAGAGCGCATTACTCTCTCACTGAGACTAATCCGGCTACTTCCTCCTCAAGCACTAGAACCTATAGGGGTTACTGGTTGATGTAATGAAGCAGTGGCTTATATTTTCAGGGGCTGCGTGATTAAAGAACATATTCCTTTGATGACCAGAATCATACGCATTGTGGATGCCCCACGGAGAGGGGACGGGGAGAGATGGCAGGTTCACTTAGTGGGGCTGAGTTGTCTTCAGTCTAAGGTGTCACTCCATTTGATGGCTGGTAAATATGACACTGGAAAATTTTCCAAAGAGGGTAGATGGAATCAATATGCAGCAATGATCGTGCATGCATTTAAAAGCAGCTACGGACCTGCATATCTGCTCTAAGTTTTCTCCGATCTCCTTCCTGCTCAGAAAGTCCAGGCCCTAAGGAAACAAACAGAGGCCTGTTTGAGATGTCAGCCCATTTTATGGCTGGTAAAACTGAGACTCGGACAAGTGGAAGGAGTTGTTCAAGGCCACATGACTGGAAAGAGGCAGAGCTGGGACGCAAGCCCAGGTTCGCGTGCGTGCCAAGTGGGACGGGTCGCCAGACCTGGGTGCTAGGTCTCACCGGGGAGGACCAGCTTGGAGGGAAGCGCCTGGGGTCCAGGCGGCTGGTTTGCGAATTCTTTTGTCCCCCTCTCTGTCCTGAGATGGTCACGTCTTGGCATAAAATACGTGGATAAAGAAAAAACAAAAAGTAACATTTTTGAGTGATTTATTTTAGTCATTTCTATCAGAATACAGGCGATTCCGATTCCGTGGTGGGGCATAAAGTGAGTCACTGTCCTGATTTAATTTTTCTTTTAAGAGAAAATGGTAATCCCGGTGCATTTTAATGTACTATTATTATTGCATTACTATTATTATTTAAAGCACTGTGACTTTTTTTC
Organism: Hyaena hyaena; assembly: GCF_003009895.1. NCBI lineage: Eukaryota > Metazoa > Chordata > Mammalia > Carnivora > Hyaenidae > Hyaena > Hyaena hyaena. The sequence continues at coordinate 1,125,754 of NW_024081013.1, forward strand.
CCCGTTTTAGGTGGCTTTTTCCATTTTTTACACTGTATTTAGCTATAAAACAGAAAGCACCATCATTTCTTAGCTAAGAAAATTGATACGCTCTACAAAAACTATTAGAGAGAATATTGATTTCCTGCATATAGTAATCCTGAATTCCTTTTTTCCTCAAGATTTGTATTTTGCCTTAGTGGTAACCTTCAGATTTATGGGTAGAGAGGAACTTCAGAGAAGATTTATTTGGGAGATTTGGTGTTTTTTGCTCCTTTCCCAACCTATTACATGCAGCATCTGAACAAGCTTTCAAGTTCCCTCGATTTAACAAACAAGCCATACTCCGATTGCTAGTGTTTTGTTTATCTACATGTCTCAGTTGCGCCCACTTCCTGTCCCGCTCCCTCTTTCTGTGAATTGCGTTTGTTCTGACTGACAGGCCTCTGTTTCCTTAGAGCCTGGACTTTCTGAGCAGGAAGGAAATAGTAGAAAACTTAGAGGAGATATGCAGTTCCCTAACTGCTTTAAAAAAAATTTTTTTTTGATGTTTATTCATTTTTGAGAGACAGAGACAGAGCGTGAGCAGGGGAGGGGCAGAGACAGAGGGAGACACAGAAGCTGAAGCAGCTCCAGGCTCTGAGCTGTCAGCACACAGCCCGACGTGGGGCTCGAACCCACAACTATGAGATCATGACCTGAGCTGAAGTCGGACACCCAACCACCTGAGCTACCAGGCACCCCTGTAACAGCTCTTAAATGCACACATGATCATTGGTGCCTATCAATTCCATCCGCTCTCTTTGGAAAGTTCTCCAGTGTCAATCCATTCTTTTTGTCACATTTTAATGGTCTTTCTCTGTGCACCGAGAACTCTCCCTTCCTTCCTTTTTTTCTTTTCCTTCCTTCCTTCCTTCCTTCCTTCCTTCCTTCCTTCCTTCCTTCCTTCCTTCCTTCCTTCCTTCCTTCTTTCCCTTTCTTTCTTTCTTTCTTTCTTTCTTTCTTTCTTTCTTTCTCTTTCTTTCTTTTTCCTTTTTTTAAGGGACAGAGGGGGGAAAGAGAGCACATGAGCAAGGGTGGGGGGAAGGGAAGGGCAGTGGGAGAGAGAGAGAATCCCAAGCAGGCTCCATGCTCAGTGTGAAATCTGGACATGGGACTTGAACCCGCGAACAGTGAGATCATGACCTGAGCCAAAATTGAGAGTCGGATGCTCAACTGACTGAGCCTCTCAGGTGCCTGAGAACCATTTCTCCTGGGTGTGTGACGGATTTGTTGTGCTGGCTTAGCTGGCTGTGCTTGTCTGATGCCGAATCCCTCTGCAAGAGTGCCTGAGTAAAAAGTGAAAACTAGTAAACGTCCCATCCTTGGTGCGGACCTGGCGGTGTGTGCTGGAAGTGTGTGACTCCCTTTAAAATGACATTTTGGAAAGCATGGCGTTAGGGTAGCCAAGGGCTGCACTCCTCAGGTCACAACAGAAAACAATTGTAGCGTTTTGTTTCATGTCATCCTTTCAGCCAGAATTCACAGCTGAACAAAACACTGAGTGTGTGTTAGAGGTCAAGGTCAGCACGCATCGCTTTCACCCTGGGAAAGGAGAATTCGCTGAATAACCAGGCAAAGTGACATGTTTGTTAAATACAGTGATTGCTGTGAATAGATGTATGCGTTCAGTTTGTTTGCAGTTGTCAAAGCCTCATTAATGACATTGTTTGCTGTTGCAAATCAGTTTTAAATTACACATGTGCTGCTTAATCTTAAAAGCAAAATTAAACCTTGGGTGGGTTTACACTTCAAGTTACAACATTAAGTCATCCTATTTGGGGGAAGGAGTTTCATGCGCACTGTACAAACAATTCAGAGGTCCTTCGCGTCCGTCCGTGGTGGCTTACGTCATTAGGTTCTGTCAGCTGTAATTTTTCAGGTTAATTTCTTCCACAATGTGTGCCGTGTAAATAATAAAGTTATACTCCCTTTATACGCAAAAATTATTACATAAATCCTTAGTATTAATGCAATAAAGTATTTTAAGTAAATTACTTGGAAGTCTCAGTTGTATAGCAAATAGGTAAGATTGATTTCTTTTTAGAAATCAGTAAAGATATTTTATTTGTCCAGCAAATACAGGGATTTATCGAGTCCCTAGGCCAGGTGCCAGGGACCGTAAAGGCCGCATGGCCATGGCCTTCAAGCAACTGCTAATCCAGCATGACGTACCCCAAAGGTTCCCTGGAACAGGTGTGCCCCAGGGCTTTCTGTCGGACGTGGTCAGGTGAGCTGAGCCCAGTCACAGTCCTGAGGAGGCTGGTCTGGGCTCTGGAATTCTTTCTTTTTTTTTTTTTTAATTGAAAAAATTTTTTAATATTTATTATTCAGGGAAAGAGAGACAAGGTATGAGTGCAACCATACCTGCGCCCCCCAAGGGAGGGGCACAGAGAGAGAGGGAGACACAGAATCCGAAGCAGGCTCCAGGCTCCGAGTTGTCAGCACAGAGCCCGACAAAGGGCTCCAGATGGTGAAACTCGAGATCATGACCCGAGCTGACGTGGGACGCTTAGCCAACTGAGCCACCCAAGCGCCCCTGAAATTTAAAAAAAAAAATGTTTATTTATTTTGAGAGAGAGAGAATCAGCTTAGAGTCTGAGATGGGGCTCGATCTCATGAACCTTGAGATTATGACCTGGGCCGAAACCAAGTCAGATGCTTAACTGACTGTGCCCTGGGCTCTGAAATTCTTAACGTTGGGTCTCTTCTGAGTTTTCAGATAGAATTCCGAAGGTCTGTAAACTTAGATGGTGAAAAAATGCACCTCTTTATTTCCACATACTTGCCTTTCTTGATAATCTTATATCCCTCATACCTTAAAAAAGTACTTTTATGGTGAGGACAATGAAACAACTTTGTTTAAGAATTCACCTCTCAAATTTCCACACGGGAGAAGTCGTTTCTTTGGCGCAGTTCCATGAGTTTGGACAAATACATCAGAGCAGTGTAACTACCACTATGATCAAGGCACACAGTGGGATTATTGACCACTCTCTCCCACCCCCTGCCAAGAAAAATGTTCCTGTCCTGCACCTTCAAAGTGACACCCTCCAACCACACCCCTAACCCCCGGAAACCACTGATATGTTCTCCTTCTACAGCATGTAGCCGACTGGGTGCCTTCTTTCATGTAGCCTGTGGAGTTCAGAATCATTCTTGTCCTGATGTGTATCAATAGCTCATCCCATTTTACCGAGTAGTGGTCTGTGTTGTGGAAGGGCCACCATGCATTTACTCTTTCCCCAGTGGGGGGGGGGGGGGGGGGGGGGGGGGGGAGGGGGGGGCGGTGTGTGGTCTGGTTCCAGTTCTGGGCCACTGAGGAATAAAATGGGCATAACCGGTGCATGTAAGTTTCCGTGTCGAAGCCAGGTTTTCAGTTCACCCCGGAGAAGAAAGTAGGATGGGGTTCCTGGGTTGCACCTCATGTGTGTTTAATTTGATCACAAACTTCCAGACCGTTTTCCACAGCGGGGACAACGTTTGCGTTCCCACCAGCAGAGTGTGAAGTTCCCGTTACTCTTCACCCTTGTCAGCATTTGATATTGCCCGTTTTTTCCTTTAAAATTTTTGGCCTTTGCGGTAGGTGAGCAGTGAGATTATCACTGCAGTTTTCATTTGCATATCCCCAGTGACCAGCGGTGTGGAGCGTCTTTTCATGTGCGAATGTGCTCCATGCACATCTTGGGTAGCGTCTGTTTAAATCTTTCATCCGTTTACAAAATTATGTTGTTAGTCGTATGTATTTTCCTTCGGGTCATTAAAAGTATTATTCTGGGAATAAGCTTTCGTAGACGGCCCAAGGGATCCATGTCACCAAAAAGGTTAAGAGCCCTTGAGAGACACACTATCCTTAAAATAGCTTTTATTCTTGACAGTTTTGCATTTTCTTGTGGAGTACCTCCTCGTCCTGAGTCTGTCACACACCATTTCCAAGGTAGCGGCTTGCCCATGCTAGAGCGTATTGCTGCTTCCCCATCATTCCCTCTGTTCCGTGTACATAAAATGCGCCTTCAAGATACCGCTCTCAAGTGTGGGCGGGATTCCTTACACCTCCCTCCTCTTCGGCAAGCGGTAAGGCATTGCTTCTATTTTTGTTTATGAAATTCTTTGGCCCTCTTTGATTCTTTACTCAAATGGAAGGAATCTTAATTTGCAGCAAAAATGTGAACCGACATATTCCAGGAGGATGGGCCCGTTCCAGCTTTTGAATTAAGAGCTCTTTCTTAATTCAGAGCAACAGCGTGAGCGTGTAGGCTGTCTGTGCAGCACAGCGGATTAACGTATGCTCCCCCGGTCTCTGTGTTTCTGTCAGCGCTCCTCATCGGATCTCCTGTCCCGGCACAAATGCTTTTTATCTGATTGTGGTATTTTTTAAAAAGTCTCTTCTGGCCTCTTTTAAGTGGACAGCTAAATTCTGACTTAGTCCTAACCGAATCTAGGAAACACATTTCAATACAGTCTTCAGTGGCTGGTATTTTCAGGAACCGTAAGCTCATTTAAGACCAATACATTGGTTTTGCTTGGTACTTCTTCTGTTAAGGAGTATAAGAAGATAGAAGGTATAGAAATGTTGTGTTATAGTTTTTCATTTTACTGTAACGAAAGGTCTTCCTGAGGATTCTCTTCTTCCCCGTCGGAAAGAAAATAGCAGTTGAGCAGGAGTACTAAATGCGATGTATATATTGAAAATTCATGTTTGGCACACACATAAAACGCGTGGCGAAGAACTCTGTCATGTGTGCGTTATTGTTTTAGGAGGAATGCTAGTGATAAGTAGATGCCCTACGTTTTATATTTGGCACACTTAGCATATGCAAACGAATGGTAAGTGCTTTTGCTTTGGGGAATAGGAGATATAAAATAGCTCCTAACCGTCCAGCTGTGGGCAAATGCAGGTCTCCATGGGCACAGAGATCGAAACAGTTGCAAAGAAGTGCTTCCCGAGCCTGAGGCCATTTGAGGTCCTGTGAACTCAAGTGGGCCGTTTCAGCCCTTAGCCTACAGAGAAAGCAGGTTTCTCTTGCTGCTGTGACAAATTACCGTAAATGTAGCAGCCTAAAGCAATCCCCGTTGCTAATGCTCTTCCCCAGGTCAGCACCCAACACGGCCTCTGCTTCTTGCCGGTCCTCTGCTTAGGGGCTCGCAGGACGAGATCAGGGCATCAACAGGATACCTGTGCTCCTTGCAGGAGGCTCTGGGATGAGTCACTTCCAAGGTCACATGGTGGGATCCGCGTTCCCACGCTGGCTGTCGGCCGGGTGGCCCTCGGGTCTCGGCAACTCCTCTCCTTGGCTCCTGGCCCCGTCCTCCAGCGCCAGGCCAGCGCTGTTTGGGTATCTGTGGGCTCCCCGCTGCACGTCTCTCTCACTGGTGCTCCTGAGGGCTCGTGGGCCTGCCCTGGGCCACTCGACAATCCACGATGCCCTCCTGTGTCGAGGGGAGCCGCTTCGTAACCCTAATGCCGTCTGCACAGCCCCTTCGCAGCAGTACCCAGGTGAGCGTTTGGTGCAGAGAATCCAGGGGTGGAAATCTTGAAGGATGTTCTCGGAATTCTGCCCAACAGCGCCCTACACATGCACATTCATAGCAGAATAACAAAACTCAAGGTTCTCCTGAGCGACTGTTTGCAGCGAAGGGATTTGTTTCCATTGCCGAGACAATATGTGCTGAGCTAATTCTGTGATATTTACACATTTGGTGTTTACGCCTCGCAGACTCCATTATACATATCTTTAGGAATTCTCTTTACATAAATTAAGATGATTTTTCTCCTTTCCGAAAACATAGCAACATGCTGTGCATTCTGGATGAAAATGAGGAGTTGTTTACACCATGAGCCAAGTTAAACTCGGGGAGGATTCAGATGCACGAGAGATAAAAATTGCTCGCACGTAGAGCATATTCTAGGTTTCCTAGGGATTTCTGTGCACGCATCATCACAAATTAATATTAGGAGCTATCTGATTATAACATCAAGAATGTATATGAGGGTCCCGGGCATTTAAGAGAGCAAGCAATCTTGAACGCACATGCTTGCTTTCCTCCCTGGGGATGCCCAGGAGAAGCTCTGTCACCTGGGAAAGACGGATAGGCCCTACGTGGTGGCTCACAGGAGCTCAGGCACAGAGTTTGGTTCCGTCTCCTCTCCCCAGTCCTCACCCTCTAAGCGGGGCCGTTTTTGGCAAGTTCTGTGGTCTCAAGCCTCTGTGTTCCTGTCGTGCGGATGAAAATCTTGCCTGTAGAATTTAATGAAGTAGTATGTAAGAAAATAATCCATAATTTAGGGAGAGCTAGACACCGGTTACTTAGACAACCAAACGTGTATGTGCTTGCGCGCGCGCACACACACACACACACACACAGAGGAAGAGAGAAACTAGTGGTTGCAACTCGCTTACTTTCTCACACTTGATCTGAAAAATTCTGGAACCAGGATGAAGCAATAAGATTTCTGAAATGAATGTTCTATGCAAGGGATAACCTTGGAATCAAAAGCAAAAAAGGATGAGGCTCACCCCTGCCCCTTTGTTTCTGAGAGAGAGACACAGAGCACGAGCAGGGAAGGGGCAGAGACAGGGAGACACAGAATCCGAAACAGGCTCCAGGCTCTGAGCCATCAGCACAGAGCCCGACGCGGGGCTCGAACCCAAGAACTGTGAGATCATGACCTGAATCGAAGTCGGATGCCTAACAGACTGAGCCCCCAGGCGCCTCTCACCTTCCCCTTTTCCTTAGAGCCCTTAGTGGGTGTTTGAGCGCCAGGCGCCAGCCTCTCCTGCAGACACAGTCTCAGCTCCTGGGGCCCATCTGGCTGCTCTCCCATCGCCTGCCCAGTGTGAGCGCTGTTGTTTTAAAAATTTTTTTTATGTTTTATTTATTTCTAGGAGAGAGAGAGACAGCGTGAGCAGGGGAGGGTCAGAGAGAGAGGGAGTCACAGACCGAAAGAGGCTCCAGGCTCTGAGCTGGCAGTCAGCACAGAGCCCGACGCGGGGCTTGAACCCACAACCGCGAGATCATGACCTAAGCGAAAGTCGGACGCTTCACCGACTAAGCCACCCAGGCGCCCCAAGCGCTGTTGTTTTAAAGTGATGTTCCCGCCCTTCAGGGTTAGAATGTTTATTTGCTTTGGGGAGAAAGTAGCACACGTTCGTCTTTGGGGACACGTCTTTGAGATCCACCCACAAGAAATCAGATGCTTTCTGCAAGTGGAAGTTGGCTGTTGCTCCAGACGGGAAACCTCCTTTGCTTGGTGGCAAACCAGGTGGTGGTCGGAGATTCCCAGAATGCTGTGTTCCTTCCCAAAGGTAATCACGTTATTTGGAAAGGACGGACTCGGACCTTCGTCACGTCCCTGGCTCAGTCCCGACGCTGCCCTGCTTACACGGGACATGTGCAGTGTGCCACATCCACTTTCATGGGGGAGGAGGAGAAAGTGGTCCCCACCACACTGGCCGGTGCTCTGCGGGGCGTGGGGCGCTGCGGTGCAGGGCCTGCCACGCGAGGCGCTCTGCTCACAAGCTGGGGAGCTGCCGCCCTAGCTGCGGGGTGGGGCCTGTCCCTAAGACATGGCCTCGGAGGGAGCCCGGTGTGTTTGGGGCTCCAGGCCGTGGGGCCGCACCCCAGGCCTCTATGCAGAGGACCACGGTGTCCATCCTTGGCAGTGCCGAGCCTGGGGCTGGTGTTGGGGGCCCCGCTGGGACATCCCCTCCGGAAGGGGGATTTCCTGCCGACCCTGCGCCCCCCGATCTACCCTTCCCATCAGCACTGCTACCTCCACGCACCTCTGTGGCACTTGCAAACCCTGTAACTAGCCGGGGCCCCCGTCTGCGTGTGCCCTCCTCTCCTCCGGTTTCCATGGAGAGGCTGGCAGCGGGGACACATGGCTGACACTGTCATCTCCCCGCCCACCAGCAGCCCCTCTGAGTGCTGCAGGGTGTGGGTCACCCCTCCTTTTTCCTCTTTCCAAGGGGCTGAGGCTCCCTCTCCCCCCCGCCCCCCCCACCCCAGGTACAAGGGTGGCCTGCTGGCAGGTGCGTTGCTGTTTGGCCATGGGGAAGGCGGAGCTTTTGTGATGAAAATCCACCCAGATCGTCTCCTGCCCGCCCACTTCTGAGACTCGCACCCCTGTACCTGGGCACCCCTTGGCCTCCTGTCCTCCCTCCTGATGATGGTGGATGCTCCCACCTGTGACAACACAGGCCCCCGCCCCCCGGCCAGAGTGAGGTCTGGGCCTGCACCTTCACCCGTGTCTCCCACCTCTTCCCCGGGGTGGGGGGGCTCCTTCTTCAGTCGTCTCCACCTAAGGGCACCTTCTCTGACCTGTTTTGCAAAGCACGCAGCCTTGGAGAAGCTTCCAGAAGCCCTACAGGGTCATGCTACGCCGCTGAGGCTGCAGTCTCCCACCAGTGCCCGAGGCAGGGTCTGCTAGGAGCCCAGGCATCACAAGCTTCTCCAGGGTTATCACCCAGGCAGAAGCTCCTGGAAAAAGCTTCTGTGGTCGGTCATTTAGACTAAGCCTCAAAACTGTGTGATTCCTTTCTGAGGCCGTGAGGCAAATACATCTGGATTTTGCTGCCCGGTGTCACCACCTTCCCGGCCATCTTCCTCCTTGACGCGCAGACGGCAGCGGCCCCTGAGTCCCGGGTCTGCAGCTCTGGGGACACGTTCGCCTTGCACGACAAAAGATTGTGCACGGCGCAAACCACGCGCATGGTGCCGCACCCCAAGCCGCAGCCCAGCCCTGCTCACTCCGCTGAACACGGTACCCCTTCCAGATTTTACTTCCATCTGAAAACGACTCTGTATTTGTAAGATCTTCCTAGAAGTTGATGTCTGCCTTATACTTAAAAGGCAAAAATGGGAGATACAGGCTTTCAGCTATGGGGTGAATAAGCCTCGGGAAGAAAAGGCACACAGCATCGGAAATGGAGTCAATGGTATGTAACAGGGAGCCTGGTGACAGATGGTGGCTACGCGTGTGGGGAGCACAGTGCGGTATAGAGAGGCTGAATCACCAGGCCGTACAGCTATCGGAAGCTAACGTGATGTCCAGCTAGAATGTACATTCCTGGGAGGGCGGCTGGGTGGCTCCGTCGGGTGAGCTTTGACTCTGGATTTCGGCTCAGGTAGTGATCTCACAGCTCGGGGGTTAGAGCCCTGCGCCGGGCTGTGTGCTGGCAGTGCAGAGCCTGCTTGGGGCTCTCTCTCTCCCTCTCTACCCCTCCCCCACTCGTGTATGTGCTCTCTCTCGCTCTCTCTCTCTCTCCAGATAAATAAATAAGCATAAAAAAACCTCACCCATCACGGCACAGCAGAGGCAATAGTGAAGTTTGTATGGAGACTGTTGGTAAGTGTGTGTGGATTTGAAATTTGAGGTTATTTGATCTGTTTATTCAGCGCTTGTGGCATTTAATGAATGGGGGCTGGTTTAGGTGTGTGTCTGTCTGTTGGACTTACCTGGATCAGTGACCTGACCTGAACCCAGCCCTGTGGGTGTCGTGAATCGTCAGAACCGCTTGATCCCAGCTCGCCTAACGTTTGGACTGTTACCCCTGCTGATATTCTAGCTGCTAGTTAGCTGAGCGTCTCTGCATCCAGCTCAGTTTAAAGACGACAGTGTTTGTGGCTGCTGTCCTTTTGGAAGATGTAAATAATGATTCTTGGCCAGTTTCAGAATTGATAGAAGACAGAGATCTGGACCCCAGTCCCTGCGTGAATGCGCTTCTCTGTCCAGAGGCAATAACCTTCCCCTGCAGGCAGAACTCTGATGTTTTTATTCCCAAAGATGCTTGAAAAACAAACAAAATGCAGGAGTGAAGGTACTGATCCCAGCGACCCGGGTGCAGAATTTTTTATTAATGGGACTGAGGTTTTCCACACGTGACTTATGTTGTGCCTCACATCATCATGCCTTTTTAGAAACCTGCATTTTTCTCCAACTCAGGAAGAAATAACAGGCACCTTCTCATGAATCGTTTGATTAGAATTCCTCTCCAGCACCCTGCACAGCTCACTCATTATGGAATTGTTGAAAACCGGGTGATTTGCACCTCTACACTTGCCCGAGTGAAACCAGGAGTGTGATTTACAATTATAATCCTGGACTTTCTCAGCTGAAAGGCATCCTAACAGTTGCCAAAACCAGGAATGGCATTTTGCAGACGAGACAGAGGTCCTGGGGCCATTTCTCATCTGGGTAGGATCAGTATCTCGGTAGGGAAAAGAGGGGGAGATTCCTGACTTATGCTTTGTTCGCAAACTGTGTGTGTGTGTGTGTGTGTGTGTGTACCCTGTGGCTCTTACTTAGACATATTCATAAACATGTATGAATAATATTCAAGTAGATAATGCTATCTCATGTATTTTTTAATGAGATATATGCTTTTAAAAAAAAAAAAGCTTTCATTCTCCTGTATTTCAGACTACAACCTTATAGGGTGTGATGCAGGTTTAAAGTCAGGAGACCTCTCTCTCTCTCAAAAATAAATAAATAAGCATTAAAAAAAATTTTAAGGGTGCCTGGGTGGCTCTGTAAGTTAAGCATCTGACTTCAGCTCAGGTCATGATCTTGCAGTTCAGGAGTTTGAGCCCCACGTTGGGCTCTGTGCTGACAGCTCAGAGCCTAGGGCCTGCTTCGGATTCTGTGTCTCCCTCTCTCTCTGTGTCTCCCCTGCTTGTGCATGCCCTCTCTCTCTCTCTCTGTCTCTCTCTGTCACACACACACACACACACACACACAGAAATAATAGATGAATAAACTTAAAAAATTAAAATATTTTTTAGTATTTTATTTATTTATGAGAGAGAGAGAGAGAGAGACAGCGTGAGCAGGGGAGGGTCAGAGAGAGAGGGAGACACAGACTCTGAAACAGGCTCCAGGTACTGAGCTGTCAGCACAGAGCCCAATGCAGGGCTTGAACCCATGAACCATGAGATCATGACCTGAGCCGAAGTTGGACGCTTAACCGACTAAGCCACACAGACCCCCCAAAAAAGTTTTTAAAAGAAAAGAAAAAGGGGCATCTGGGTGACTCAGTTGGTTAAGCATCCAACTCTTGATCTCTGCCCAGGTCATGGTCTTGCGCCTTGTGAGTTTGAACCTTGCATCAGGCTCTGCGCTGAACATGGAGCCTGCTTGGGATTCTCTCTCTCTCTTTCTCTCTGTCTGTCTGTCTGTCTCTCTCTCAAAATAAATAAATAAACGCTAAAAAAATTTAAAGTCAGGAGACCAGCACTCTCCCCGTGTTCTGCCATTACTCCTGTGTGCAAAATCACTTTTCTGTTGAGGACTCCGTTTCTTTGCTGTTGAGGAAACTGACAAAAAAAGAAAAACCCTGCTCAATGTCATGGTCATCGTTAGGAACACGGCAGCATGGCAGCCCCTCAGCGAGGGGCCTGCACCAGTGAGCTGGGTGCTTTGCGTCCTAATCACGGAGCACGGTTCAACCATGACTCTGTTACTAGGCAGACATTTTTAAAAGAGTCAGTTCGTGTTTTCTTCAATTCAAAATATTTTTAGAATCGATGTCACTTTTTATTGTATGTGGGTGAGGGGTACAGGCTAGGATGTGATACACACGTGAAGTAGGAAATGATTCCACAAGCAAGCTGATCGTCACAGCCTTCACCTCACCTTCACCTTACCGTGTGCGTGTGTGTGTGTGTGTGTGCACGCACGCGCAGAGAATACCTAAGATCCACTCTTTTAGCGAGGGTCAGGTGTACAGTGCAGTATTATTTTATGTATTTTTATTATTGTCAGTGGGGATGGGGATCAGGGGAGAAGAACAGAGGGAGACAAAGAGAGACTCTTTTTTTTTTTTTTTAATTTTTTAATGTTTTTATTTATTTCTAGGAGAGAGAGAGAGAGACAGCGTGAGCAGGGGAGGGTCAGAGAGAGAGGGAGTCACAGACTGAAACAGGCTCCAGGCTCTGAGCTGGCAGCCAGCACAGAGCCCGACGCGGGGCTCGAACCCACGAACCGCGAGATCATGACCTAAGCGAAAGTCGGACGCTTAACAGACTAAGCCACCCAGGCGCCCCAAAGAGAGACTCTTAATCAGGCTCCATGCCTGGCACAGAGCCCGACGCGAGGCTTGATTCCACAGCAGTGAGATCATGGTCGGAGCCGAAATCAAGAGGTGGACACTCAACCGACTGAGCCACCCAGGTACCCTTGTGGTGCAGTATTTTTTTTAACTTACTTTATTTTTTTAAATTTTTAAAAAAATGTTAATTCATTTTTTGAGACAGAGCACAAGTGAGGAAAGGGCAGAGAGAGAAGGAGACACAGAATCTGAAGCAGCTCCAGGCTCTGAGCTGTCAGCACAGAGCCCGATGTGGGGCTCGAACCCACGAACTGTGACCATGAGCCGAAGTTGGATGTTTAACTGACTGAGCCCCCCGCGTGCCCCATCTGTAGTGTGGTGTCAGCTGTAGCCACCGCGCACTGCGTTAGAGCCCCAGAACTTACTGGTCTCATCACTGAAGGTTTGTGCCCCTTGAAGAGCGTCTTCCATTCCCCACCCCTGCCCCTGGCCACTACCATTTTTCTCTTTGCCCCTGTGAATTTGACTTTTTAAAACTCCACATTTAAGTGAGATCATGCAGTCTTTGTCTTCCTGTATCTGGCTTATTTCACTAAAAATAATGTCCTCCAGGCCCATCCATGTTGTTACAAGTGGGAGTGTTTCCTTTTGAAAGGCTGAATAATATTCCATTATATATAATGTTTATACCTGTGTTGTACATATAATGTATCACGTGTAGCGTACTACAATGTGTAATGCATCTATATATAAAATATGTCATATTTTATATAAATCTCATTTTTCTCTATTCATCCATCGATGGACACTTAGGTTTTCCCTGTATCTTAGCTGTTGTGAATAACTCTGTCATAAACTCCGCTGATGTTGGGGGTACAGAAAACTTCTTCCAGAGAGTGATTTCAGTTCTTTCGGATATTTACCCAGTAGTGGGATTTTTGGAGATTGTTGGATCAATATTACTGTTTTTGCTTTTTTTTTTTTTTTTACAGTTTTGAGATATATATCACATGATGTTACTACCTCTTCATATTCTTTTTTTGGTACCAATGGGAGGTGTGTAAATTAGTGTCATTGCTAGTGTAACTATTTGGAATTAGAAAAATAGACACAGAGCCAGAAGGCAATATCTCCATCCTCCGGCCTCAAATCGCTCCTCTCCAGCCCTGGCCCCTGGCCCTGCAGATCTCAGCGTGCTAATTCACCGGAGTGAATCAGGACGTTGTGTTTCAGACCTTCCGGAAAGAACAGAGAAATGCTTCCTTCCCTCTCTTTGAACGCAATTTTATGAACGCCTTTCTGAACAAAGGCTATGAACTGATCCCCATCGTTCATCATCTTTAAATAGCATAACATTCCAGTGGACCTGTTTCTCCAGATGCTCCAGCAAATGAAATCACTTGTCTGTGGTTCACATTATAGCTTTTCTGGTAAAATAGGACCTTAGAACTTTCCCCTCTTACTGGCACTCATTCCATCGGTTGCAGAAATCTTCTTGGGGTCCTTTTTGGAGTCCTTCATCAATTTTTTATTTTTAAACATCTTCCTACGGTGAACATCCGAGACGTGTTAATTTTTGTCTTTGGAAGATGAATTCATTGTGCCGTCTCCAAAAAGGATTCTCACACCGTAGGTCTAGCTATTCCAGAAAAAAACAAGCCAGAGGGCCAAACACAGGATTCTTTGTTATCATTAGTGATTGCAGCGCACATTTGAGAAGGGTCAGCTGGGCGCAGCCGCTAAGTCGCCACGTGGGGTGGTGTCAGGGGGATGCGTGGAGGGAGAAAACGTGGCCCGGTCCCCCCTGGAATTCCGGTCTGGGGGGAGGGGCAGATACACGGGAAGTGAACATGCAGCCCCAAGGCGACGTATCCCACAGGCCAGGGTGCCGGCGGGACCCTGATCAGCAGAGGGGAGGGATGGGTCCCCAGGGACAGGCAGCTGGAGGGAGGCCACCTGCAGTGGCCACAGTGCAGCCCACCTGTGCTTCTGGTCTGTTCTATACACCTGTCCTCAGAATATCTTTCTGACAACTTTGTCCTGACTTGGGCGACTCCTTGATTAAATGCCTTGGAAGCTCCTCATTGTCATCATAAGAAGTCCATGTGCTTAGCCTAGAGAGCAGGGCCCCACCGGATCCTAGCTTGCCTCTGATACCTCCCGTCCAGCTGTCCTCCAGATGTGCTCTGCTCGCAGCCCGCCTGATGAACCGTACCCACCCACTGTGCTGCTCATGCAGCCTGGCACGTCCCTGCTACGTGCACCCCTCCCCCACATCTTTGCTCAAGTAGCACCTCGTTCCTTCCTCCAGGAAGCCCTCGGGGACTTCTTCCCTCTCCAAGGAGCAGTGCACCCTCTGCTTCCCCAGCACCCAGGACACCCCCTCCTTCAGTGAGTTTCACTGTAGCTGCTACTGTGCCCCAGGCGTGGGGGTAGGAGCTGACGCCCCAGCTGGCCCCGTGTTGGAAGGCAGAACCAACAGTGCACAGGCCTGTTGTCTGTCATGGGACCTGTTCCACGTTGTATGACCTCCGGTTTGCTCCTCTGTGTCCCTCAGAGTCTGTGCCCTCTCCCCTGTGCCCTTGGGCCCGGCAGCCTCTGGCGCTCAGAAGGGGCTCAGTGTGTGCCTGGGAAAGGACAAACGAAGCCTTCCCACGTAAGCTGGACGTGGAGCCCGAGGGAGGTGCCGGCCTGGCAGAGGCAGGGCTCTAGTGTTTCAGAGGCCAAGGTCAATGCCGCAGAAGAGGCCGGGCTTGCACGAGGCTGTGGGGGGTGCTCTGGTCTTGAATGCCTCCACAGGTTAAAATCAGGAACTTCAGATTCAACTTTCTTTCCAGCTCCAACCTTCCTCCTCCTCAGTCTCCATCTTGGGATTCCTGGACGGCTGCTCTTCAGCAGCCACGGGAACAACGCATATTTGCTGAGTGCCCGTTCTGCTCCGTGCACTGGCACAGTGGCACCAGAGAGTCACAAACACAGATGCCAGGCAAGCGTCCCCCAGGGACCAGGAGAGCCAGAGAGGGCTCAGGCAGGAGGGGCAGTACCTGCCACGGCCACAGGGGGCGCTGCTGCTCAGCCTCGGCCAGGTCCGTGGCCAGAATGCAGCCTCAGTGCACACACCTTCTGATTGTTAGAGAGAAGTTGGACATCTAGATTTGCTTGGGAAATGCCTCCATTAAAAAATGTGGACGACTGAATTAATTTGTTTTTAAACCAGAAGAGAGGAAGAGGGTATGTTTCTTGTTGCCTTTGGTCTCTGGGCAGTCAGCTTCCCACCCCAACTCATGCATTCTCGGTTCATCTCTTTACTTCCAAATGATACCATTTCCAACACCATACAGCTGCACCTCGTCCATCTCACTGAAACTGCCTGAGCCGAGTCCACGGGCACACTTGAAGGCTCAGTCTTTATATCTGGGCTCCTTTGGTTCATGGACGCTGACTCTGGCCCCCTTACCTGTAGCCAGGTGATCTGCGGAGGAGCGAAGAGGTTAAGGCGTGGGACAGCCCAGTCCTCCCTCCAGGCCGAGGGCAGAGCCATGGCGAGAATGCAGATACACGCTGGTCTCATCAACACACCCCAGATTGTGTCGCCGGTGGGGGAAAGAGGCAAGGGAAAAAGGCAAAATGTCAATGCTTCTCTCCAAAGCTGAGTGTCTTTTTATAATATCTCACAAGGAAAAAAATAGGTCAGCATCGCCCCAAATGCAGGCCAATTTTCTGCAGTCCAATCAAGAGCGTGTAGATGGGCCGCGTGGCGTGCCAGGAAGCTTGAGATCACCATGTCAGGAGTAATGAGGGTGAGTGGGAATGGAAAGAGAGCCTTGAATCCCAGGGAGATATTTTAAGCCAAGGGGACCGAGGAACACTGCTCCATCTGCTAGCAATTCCAGGCTGTAAAAAATCATTAGCAATGACAGAATAGTGCAGAAATGAAGAAGTCAGGGGTTAAGGTGCTGTGCGCCTGCCTATCTAAAATGGAATTTTAGAACACGAAACGTTTTCTTTAAATGGTACCACATCCTTGATTTAGAAAAGCAAATCAGCTTGCAAGCCTCTGCCTTTGATAGGTCTGTTTGATCAAATTCAGTTTAGATCGAAAAACCACATCATGCAAAGTGCCCATCAGCGATGATAATGGTTCAACACAACGTGGATGATCCGAACAGGGGAATATCACTCAGTACGAAAGAGGAAGGCGATGCTGGGCGCCTGGGTGGCTCAGTCGGTTGGGCGCCTGACTTTGGCTTAGGTCATGATCTCATGGTTTGTGGGTTCGAGCCCTGCATTGGGCTCTGTGCTGACAGCTCAGAGCCTGGAGCCTGCTTCGGATTCTGCGTCTTCCCTTCTCTCTGCCCCTCCCCTGCTCATGCTCTGTCTCTCTCTGTCTCTCAATAATAAATAAAGATGTATAAAAATCTAATTAAAAAAGAGGAAGACGATGCTGACACATAATCCATGTGAGTGAACCCTGAGGCCATGATGCTGAGTGACATAAGCCTGTGGCCGAGGGACAAATACTGGATGATTCTACTCACAAGAGGTACCTAGAAGTAGTCAAGTCCACCGAAGTAGAGGGGAAGTAGAACAGAGGTCACAGGGTGGGAGAGGGGGAGGGGGTCTGTTGTTTGATTGCATCTCGGTGCAGAGTTTCCCCCGTGAGAGCCTGATAGGGGCCCCAGGGGCTGGTGGAGATGGGAACGCACACCACCAGACCGTGCACTCACACTAGCATGAAAATGGCAAGTTTTATGTTACGTAGATTTCCCCACAAGTTAAACAACCTACCAGAGCCAGGAACCTGACACAGCCCAAGACACGTCTGAGACTAGGAAGTACTTTTTTTATCACACAGGCCAGGATACCGGGGTGACTTATCTCTCTTATCTCTTCTATCTCACCGAAACCCCAGCGATTTTTACGTAATTTCATCCCTCTCTTGTTGACCTGACAGGCATCGGCACATCCTGTCTTGATGAAAACAATGGGATTCTGTAAACTTGACGACGGTATTTAAAAAAATAACATCCCTACACGTGTCGTTCAGAGCAAAATGCGCTTCTGTCTCTGTTAACTTCTGAGAGTGTGTGCTCTTCTGAATCCCCCAGTGGTCCACATTCATCTGCCAAACTCTGGGCTGTATCACGATGACTTAAACATATTCCCTCTGCCCCTCTGCGACCTCTGCGTCTGCCCCTCTGCGGCCTCTGTGTTGAGGAAGACTTTGCTGGTCCTTTGCTATCAGGCAGGGTGTCAGAGATTTCTCCGGGGCTCCTGGATTCCTGAGTTTCCTTGTCTCATGGAAGGGCAGCTGGGGACAGCCTGTGGCCTCCTGCCTGCCGCAGAGTCCCTCACACTCTCCAACCCCAGATTAGACTGGTGGGCTGGGAGGAACCATGCCCAGGGCAGGGCCTCCTCACTGGGGTGGGCAGTGCTGGCTGGGGGTTGTGATGGTGGTGGTTGGTGAGGGGACTCTGACGTGGCTGCAGACTTTGGGACGGAAGGAGGAAGTGGTTCCCATTGGTATTGGGCTGGGGAGTCTAATGAGAAGTAATGGGGTGGCCACGACAGTTGGGGAGCTCAACCTGATGAAACCCGAGAGCAGGTGACGTGCTCCCTTCGGGGAGACGTGTCACCTCCAGGGGCAGGGTGGAGGGCAGCAGTCATTCGGGGCCCCGCTGCCAGAAGAGCTGAATTCCAGGGTAAGTTTCTGTGCAGAGGGTGTGATGCGGATCCAGGAACCAGACTGAGGGATAAAGCAGGGCTGGAGGTTAAGAGTAAGACCACAGCTATGGTGTCCTAGAGAGAGCATGGTGGTCAAGGCCAGATGGACAGCTCTGGGAGGTAGGCAGTAGGTATTGATTGGATGGGTGGATGGGTAGGTGGATGGGTAGGTGGGTGGGTAGGTGGGTGGATGGGTGGGTGGGGGCTGAGCAGGTGGGTGATCCACCCATGGATGCCTAGGTTGACGAAGCTAGAAAAATAAGCAAAGATCAGGCCACGAAGGCCTTATAAGGAGATGAGCATAGTGTGGAAAGCCATTTAGATTTTAAGCCAGAGGGTGACAAATGGCTCTGTGTGTATGAAAGATCCCTCTGATTTCATGGGGAAATAGGCTGCTGGAGGGACAGGAGTGGAAGCAAGGGACCGGTTGGAAGGCAGCTGCAGTAAAAGATGCCTTGAAACCAGATGAGTGACCATAGAATAAAGAAAGTGGGTGAATTCCACTCATGTTTAAAGAACACCATTCTCAGGAGGCAGTGACTTAGGTATTTGGGGTTCAAGAGGAAAGGCCCAGTGATGGCCCCCAGTTGATTAGGCAGCTGGGGGATGGCAGCACCTTCCATCAGGGTAGGGGACAGAAAGTGGGTCACATTTGGGAAGAGGGAGGGGTCACCCCGACAGTCATAGTGCCTGTGACACTCGGTGGCACCGATCTGTCTGCAAGCACCCCTTCCCCGGGCTTCCCCACCCCTTCCCTACAACCGCAGAACTTAGCTCAGTGCTGGTACGTGGTGCGGGTTTAGGTCATTGGTCTGACTGGTAAACGCGGAGCTGGGATTGGGCGGTCTCTAAGAGCCGTGTCACTCCTGTGACATGGGGCATAGCAGGGGCACTTGAGGAACTGGCAGGTCAATGTGGAGAAGCTTCCAGAGCAAACCGGCTGTGGGGAAAAGGTCTCCGTGTCTGGGCTGCGTCTCAAGCCTGAGGCAAAGTGCCAGCCAGGCTTCGGGCTCCTTGTCCCCGGGCACCTGTGTGTCTCGTTGCTCCAGGCTCTTGTTTGAGGAGCCCCTTTCTCATGACGAATGTCACAAACACTGAATGTCACCCTTGTTGCAAAGGAAGCTGATGTGGATGGGCTGTGTGTTGCCTTCCTCCACAAGAACAGGGTTTGGCAATAAACCAAAGACTCAGTATTACGACATGTCCTCGGGGAAGTAGGTCACGTGTCCCCAGGAGAGTCACAGAGGCCAAGGAGAGTGAGAGGTTTGGGCTGAGGAGGGCTTTGTTTTTCTCAAAGCTCCAAAGAGTGGGGTCCAGGAGCCATTTTGTTTTCCCACCAGTGATATGTGTCCTTCCCTAGGATTGGTCATCTCCCCCACCCCCGCCCCAGGTCTGCACCTTCTTGCTCTCAGATAAATGAACATAGAATCGCATTCTCTGTCTTGCCCGTAGCTGACCCCTGGGCGATCCTTGCCATTGTTGGGGTCTCTCCGGGTCCTGCCTTATGTAGTTGAGGAAGAGAAGGTGGTAGCTCACCTCTGTGGGGTGTTTGCTCGTGACCTAGCGTGAGTCCATGGAGGGTCCACTGCAAAGCTTTCCTCGAGTTTCAGAGAGAGGCCTTGGTGAGTGGGACGGCGTTGCCTTGTGGTGAGGTGGCCCAAGATGGACCTGGGAGGGACGCAGCAGAGGAGCATCGTCAGATCCTGAGGGTCGGTTAGAGAAGCGTTGGCCGAGCTGAGGTATGACAGAGGCCGGGCAAGGGGCACCGGAGGACGGCTTCCTCCTTCTGGCTCGTGTCCCTTCACAGTCAGGGAGGAGAGTGGGTCCCTCAACAACCCAGGTGTGAAGGCACCACAGGTGGTAATTCTCCTTCAGGAACAGGAGAAAGGGGGACCTTCTGGTTCCTTACCATTGTTCCCAAAGTATGTTCGCTCCCCTCCCTCCCCTGAGACAGTCGCAGACCACTGATGGCGGCACCGACTGACCTTCACAGTGAAGGACTTTGCCGCTCGTGGGGGGGCGGCTTCGGCCAGACTCCAGCTAGAGAGACTCCACGAGCCCAGAGCATAAGACTTTTATTTCTCGCACTTTCCTTAGCTTGCCTCAAAGACATTTCCATTTTCTCAATATTCTGTCCCCAAGATGTGGTAATGTTCTTGGTTCTGTGTTGGAAATGTGTCCTTAGGACAAAGTGTGGTGCAAAGGAAATGATAATTTTTCCCTCTAAGTGATTTCATATTTATGTTAAAGGATAAATACCTAAGATGCACTGACACCCTCAAGTGACTGAAAATAAATATACGGGGGAGCCTGGGTGGCTCAGTCAGTTGAGCATCAGATGTTGGCTCAGGTCACGATCTCAAGGTTTGTGAGTTCGAGCCCCGCGTCGGGCTCTGTGCTGACAGATCAGAGCCTGGAGCCTGCTTCCAATTCTGTGTCACCCTCTCTCTCTGCCCCTCCCCTGCTTGTACTCTGTTTCTCTCTCTCAAAAATAAAGATGAAAATAATTAAAAATACATATGTATTTATGTAATTCAGTTATTAAATAAAATAATGTATTTACTTAATTGGAGACTGCACTAGAGCCGAAGCACGAAGAGAAAACATGCACTAAAATATATGGAAGGAGAATGGCCGTTTGTGCAGGTCCCATTTGGCTGATATTCAGCACATACTACGTGGCTGATGACGTTCCAGGCCCTGGGAGGAAGGAGATGAGAAATCGGATGCTGCCCTCATTTCAGGGCCAGTAAATAAAGGACATATGCACAGGGATGTTGACTGTGGGGGAAAAAAAAGCACAAAATGTGAAGACATATCAGGGAAAGTTTGAAGAAAGATGGGTTCCACTTATGGGTCACGGAACATTCTGTAGCCCATCGGAGGCACACTTCAGATGTATAAGCGCTGACAGGGTAGGATTCCTGCGATGCATTCATCAGTGAGAAGAGCCAGACGCACTAGTGCGTGGTCATCTCCCCAGAGCTTACATCTGTGAGCACTTGGCTGTCGATAACCGTGTGCACGGGGAAAGATGTGCTAAGGTGCATTGCAGGTTATCACTCACTCCCAGCATGCAGTGATGTGTTGTTCAAGAACAAAGGTGTGCAGAGACACACTGTGGGTCATCACATATTTGTACTGGAAAACCACCTGACTTCTAACATTTAGTAGACAGACTCAAATGGCCTGATCTCCCAACCAGGATTGGCAGAAACATAGTGACAGTACATCACCAAAGGTCAGTGTCCCTGGAGTTCAGGGGAATGGTAATGCCCAAGGGTCTGGGTTTTATCCTGGAAGCCGGGAGAGCATGCCTTCTGAGCCCAGGAGGGGGAGTATAGACTCAGCACACCAACAGAGAGTTTAAGAACATGCACCCCTCCCCCTCCACCATCGCCTCTTTTTTTTAATAGGCTTTGTTTTTTAGGGAAGTTTTACTTTCACAGAAAAATTGAGTGGAAAGTTACGAGATTTCTCCTGTACCCCTTACCCCACACATGCAAATCTTCTATCAACATCTGGCACCAGTGACACCTCCTTACGTCTTCAAGTCCATGGTTTACATTAGGGCTCACTCTCGATGGCATCCATTCTGTGGGTTTTGACAAAGGCACATGACGTGTATCCGTCATAGTGCCCTACAGAATAGTGGCACTGCCCTAGACATCCTCTGTGGCCCACCCATCCATCCCTCCCTCTCTCCACATCTCTGGCAGCCACTAATATTCTTTTACTGTCTTCACAGTTTTGCCTTTTCCAGAACGTTGTTTGGTTGGAATCATACATATTTGTAGCCTTTTCAAATTGGCTTCTTTCGCTCAGCATGGGCATGGGGTCCTTCGTGTCTTTTCTTGGCTTGGTACTGCGCTTCGTTTTCGTGTGGATGGTGGCTCATTGTCTGGGTGCCTCACAGTTTACTTATCCATTCCCCTGGTGGAGGACATCTTGGTTGCCTCCAAGTTTTGGCAAAATTATGAATAAACATTCGTATGCAGTTGTCTGTCGACATTAAGTTTTCAGCTCTTTGCGGTAAACGCCGAGGAGCACGATTGCTGGATCGTGTGATAAAATTATGGTTTTTGTAAGAAAATGTCAAACTGTCTTGCAAAGTGGCTGCACCATTTTGCGTTCGCAGCAAGGAATGGAAGTTTCTGTTGCTGCACGTCCTTGCCAGCATTTGGTGTTGTCAGTGTTCTGGATTTGGGCCATTGTAACAGGTGGGTAGTGATATCTCTTCGTTTTAATTTGCATTTTCCTGATGACATCCATGTGGACCATCTTCTCCTGTGCTGATCTGTCATCTGTATGTTTCTTCATGAGGTCGCCGTTTGGGTATTTTGCCCATTTTTTTAAGGATTGGAAGTTCTTTTTTTTTTTAAGTTTATTTATTTATTTTGAGAGAGACAGAAAGGGGTGGGGTGAGATAGAGAGAGAGAGAGAGAAAGAGAGAAGAATCCCAAGCAGGATCCTCACTGTCAGCATGGAGCCCAACGTGGGGCTCGAACTCACGAACTGTGAGATCATGACCTGAGCTGAAATCAAGAGTCAGACACTTGGGACGCTTGGGTGGCTCAGTCAGTTAAGCATCTGACTTTGGCTCAGGTCATGATCTCTCAGTTCCTGAGTTCGAGCCCCACATCAGGCTCTGTGCTGACAGCTCAGAGCCTGGAGCCTGCTTCAGCTTCTGTGTCTCCTTCTCTCTGCCCATCCCCTGCTCATGCTCTGTCTGTCTCTCTCTGTCTCTGTCTCTCTTTCTCAAAGATAAATAAATATTAAAAATTAAAAAAAAAGAAAAAAGAGTCAGACACTTAACCAACTGAACCACCCAGGCACTCCTGCCCATTTTTCAGTCAGTTGCTTATTTTCGTATCGTTGAGTTTTGAGAGTTCTTTGTGTATTGTTGATAACAGTCTTTTATCAGATATGCCTTTTGCAAATGTTTTTCTCCCAGGCTGTGGCTTATCTTCTCATTCTCTTGACGTGGTCTTTTGCAGGGCAGCAATATTTAATTTTAATGAAGTTCAGCTTATTGGTTCTTTCTTTCAAAGATGGTGCCTTTGACGGTGCATCTTGAAAGGCGTGGCCACACCCAGGGGCATCTAGATTTTCTCCTACGTGATCTTCTAGGAGCTTTTAGTTTTCAGTTTTGCATTTAGGTCTGTGATCCGTATTGAGCTAATTTTTGTGAAGGGCTTAAGTTCTGTGTCTACATTTATTTTATTTTTTTGCAAGGCGGTGTCCAATTGCTCAAGCACCATCTGTTGAAAAGACTGTGTTTCCTCCATTGTATTGGCTTCATTCCCTTGTCAAAGATCAGTTGACTGTATTTATGTGGGTCTATTTTTGGGCTCAATGTTCTGTTCCATTGGCCTATTTGCTCATTTTTGTGCCCATACCACACTGTCTTGACGACTATGGCTTTATGGTGAGTCGTGAAGCCAGATAGTGCCTGTCCTTCAGCTTTGTCGTCCCTCAGTATTGTGTTGGTTACTCTGGGTCCTTTGCTTCTTTGTACAAATGGTAGCATGGGTTTGTCAGATCCATAAAATAGCTTGCTGGGAACTTGATTGTGTTTGCATTGAATTTATAGATCACGTTGGGAAGAACTGATGTCTTGACAACATTGACTCATCTAGTCCTGTGTGCTGGGACCTGGGGACTTGGGTGCTGGTCACCATACGGTCAGATGGCAGCGTCTGAGGTGGAGCTGAAGGCGAAGTGGGCTTTACAGGGAGAGTGCACTTCCTCCGGTCAGCCGCCAGTGTCCACACCGTGCCCCAAGTGGGGCAAACATCTCCTAAGCCAATGCGGGGTTGGACTCCAGGGAAGGAATAGTTCAAGAAAATGAATAATGAGGAAAGCCTCCTCTATCTGAGAGCCAAGATTTCTTATCTGCTCATTTAAAAAGTCCTTTATCAACTTGTCTGGAGCTTGGGCCTTTGTGTGTCTTCTTTCCCTTATGCACTCGGGCCTCCTGGGGTTCTTTCTGCCCCCTGTGCATCCAGGTCCAGCAGTTCTGTCTGCCTGGGGTCTGGTTACCTCTAGGCCTGAGCTCCTAGGATCACACACACACACACACACACACACACACACTGTAACTCTATCCCTGGAGCCTGCAGTGGGCCCAGCCTATCTCTGGATGGTGTGAATTTGCCATCACCCGCGCCTCGCCTGAATGTGTGACCGCTTGGCTCCGTTAGCCCCCCGCGTGGCTTTTTCTTACACAGAAGCGAGTGGTCTCCCCCCCCCACCCCCCCTGCTGTGGGTGTCCATTCAGACGATGCCAATAGGCTGGCTGGTCCGGGCTGAGCCGGGGGTCAGGAGGCGGCTCTGCTCAGCCTGCACGTGTCCAGTGTGTGTGTGCGGCCTTCTCTGGGGCGCATAAATGCTTTTTTCAGCTCGCACAAATGTGAGAGATTAGACATTCAGCAAAACACCCCAGCTGCGGCGTAGCCGTTTCGAGGCATCGCTGGGGACAGCCTCCCCTTTTCGGAGCGGGGCAGGAGGGAGGCGCGAGGAGAACAGCGCTCGGCTTGTTGGGCCTTTTGTAGGGCACCGGGCGTGGGGGTTCTGAGAATACGTCCTCAGAGGCCTCTGTGTGCGGCGGGGGTTGTATTTAGAAGGGAGGCTGCTTGGTAGAGGCCAGCCGTGGGCTGGGGGCCGGTCAGCAGCGCAGGGACGGGGTGTGGGGCCCTCCTGGTCCCGACAATGACCTGAGGCCAGCACACAGGGCAGGGACCGAGGCGGGGCGCCCCCCTGCTCTGTGACACCCGTCGGGTGCGCCGGCGCGGGGACAGCCCACAGCCCCAGGGACTGGCATCCTCACTGCTGTGGGACTCTCCCTCCCCGCGACTGTCTGCCCCCCCAGCATCACTGCCTTGGTGGCCATGAATCTCTTTGCGTGTTGGGGTGGTTGCCGCCCATCCCCGCACATGACGTGAGCAGCACTGACGGAGTGGGATCGGGACCGCGTTGCTCACGCTCTGCTCCAGGCCTGCTGTGAGGACCTGGCAGGCTGCCGTGGAATGAATGAATGAGTGGGCGAGTGAACGAATGAGTGGATGAATGAGTGGCAAAAGAAGACGGGAAGTGCGGCTTGCGTGAGACTTCCATACGATCGCCAGGGAGATGCTCGTTCCGGGCGGTGGAATTCTTCTTCAGGAATTACTGGGTTGTTTTAATTCCATTAAACAATTACCGTTCATTGTCTTTTTTATTCTTGAAGTTCTAGGGAAACTTCAGGGAAACACAGTAAACATTCGGTCCTTCCTCTTTGCTGGGGGGCGGGGGTTGTGGGCCGTCTGGCCACCCGGGTCCGTGGCTCCAGCCCCTAATGGGGGGGAAGCGGCCCCTGACACAGGGCCCTGCACCCGCCCCCGCCGACGCCCAGGGAGTGTAGGCACTGTGCTAGGTCTCCCGGCACTGGATGCCCTGCAGCCAACAAAGCAGCCTCATCTCTGGAACCCCCACCTCCTCCTGTGCCCAGCCAGGTAGGGAGCTGTGCTCAGGGTTCAGGCGCATCACATTTTGTAAGGGAGGAAGGAACGACCCCCTGACCCCAGGAAGCCCTCTGGCTGCTCACATCACTGTCTCCTGGAAACTAACGATGCTGGTTATTAAGAGGGTTGGTTTTTCCCCTGCATCTGGCTCTGGGGTCAAGCCTCTGGGAGAGTCTATGCTGCACATGTAACAGGTTCAGGTAGAGAAAGTGCTCTGAGTTCGCGTTTCCTTAACGCCGCCAGTTAGAGTGGGTGAAGCCCTCATCTCCACGGCCCACCCACGGCCATCACTGCTTTGCAGCCCCCTCTCCTCCCCCGTAAAGATGTGCCGGGCCACTGCCCACGCTCTCCCTGGGATCACAGGTGCCTCCCACCAGGGAAAGACAAGGTGTACTTGTGAAATACAGCCGTTCCTTTTGGTTTAAGGTCAGTGGAGGGTAAACACGGGGATGAGTCAGCGGTGGTTTGGAAAAGTAGTTCGCCGGCCCAGTGTTTTGAGGCGTCAGTGACGATCCACAGAATGTATTAGAGCAAGGTCATGGCACGGTCAGATCTTAAAAGATAGCAAGGGGCCACGCAACGAGGCTTGGAGACGATGTGGGAGGCTGCTATGGGAGTGCGTTCATCACACGAGCAAACATTGGTGAAACACCAAGTACGGACCAGGCTGGCGTTGAGTGCTGGAGGGAGAATTGGAGATGGCAGTGCTTTTAAATTGAACACAGACAAAAGTAAGCCGAGCTGAGACCAGAGCTGGTCAGGAAAAACGAGTTTGCAGCGGGCTCACAGCAGCGGGATGAGGCTGGGGCGCTGTGTGTCGGTCGGGAGCAGCCTGAGGCGTAGTTAACATTTGCTGACCCTGGGGACTTGTTTTATTGTCATGATCCGTGGGGCTGGAGTTACTGGCATTTAGTGGGTAGAAGCCTGGGGTGCACTGGACACACCCTCGTGACAAAGGATCATCTGGTCCAAATGTCAACCCGCAGAAGTAGAGAAACCCAAGGTGAAGGTCATGTCTGCATGGGTAGGAAGAAGGGGCCTTGCCGTCCACAGGAAGCAGGGCCTGGGAGAGGAGCTGGCCTGCAGCCACACACCAAATCGGGGGCGGCGGGTGGGGGGCGCTTCAGACTCCTGTGCAGAGGTGGAAATGTGCATCTGGAGACCTCTACTAAGAGGGGTGGGGGTCACGGGCGAGAATCATCTACTGATGTCAGAGGAAGGATGTACATCGGAGGAGGGGATCCGGGGAGGACCATTATGATGGCTGCTAGGTCCCCATGAGCCACGAGGAAATGCGCTCACCTATGATACGGAGGGCCCTCTTCTGCCCTTCTGCTGGGACCAGCAGACAGCCGTAGGCCCGTTCTCCACGCTGCGCACACACACACTGGCCAGCCCACGTGTCTGAGATGCTCCCCCTTGCATCCAATCAACTCCCACTCTTTCTTCAGCTCTCAAGACCGCTTCCTACATGAAGTCCTCCCTGACTGCTAGTCCCATCCAGGTTGCCTTCTCTCAAAGAACCACATGTGTTCATGTTTCTTGTCTCAAAGAACATGCGATGAACATCTGTCTCCCCCACTGCCCTAGAAACTTGCTGAGAGCCAGATGGGCTCCTGAGCTGGCCCATCGGGGTGTCTTCAGAGCCCAGCTCTGGGCCGAGGCATCCATCTCCAGCCCCCGTGCCCGCCTCCAGAGCTGCCCGAGTGAGAAAGCTGCCATGTCATTCCTGCAGGAGAAGCCAGGCCTCATACCTTTCATCTCCCAAACTTTCCATCCCTTGGTGAAATGGTCCAGTTTTCCTTTGTGAAAGCGAGAGTCAGGGTGGACATTCACCCCTGGTCTTTGACTCTTCCTCCTGGTTTCGTCAGCCTTTGCTGCTGAGATCCCCTCCTTGCAAAATTAATTATTTGAAGCGGAACCCAGTGTAGCAGCAGCCCATCACCCACTCTGGCTGCAAGGTATCCTTTTCTTCTATTGAATTCAGACCTTCAGAAATATATTTTGATAGACGATACTTCCGGCTGTCTCTAAGAATTAATGAAATTCTTATTTCTTTGGCCCTTGGCTAACTGTGGAGAATTCTCAATTTTAAGGGAAAGATTTACTTCTTTATTAATAAACCTAAGTGCCTTGGCAATTCTTCCCGTTTTCCGAGGGTGCTGGCGTTGTAGGGCGATTCGTTCTTCTCGCGAAGGTACAGGTTGCTAACGCTCAGGAATATCGCTCAGGGGAATGTGAGCTTTGTTCAAGTCGTGATTTTTCAAAGAGCATCTCTGCGCCGGTGACTGCCGCTAAGAGTTTCCTTCCCACCAGGCGCTCGGTTCTATACTTTTCAGAGCACGGGCTTGTCCGCAGTCTCCTGGGGGTCAGCTTTTGCTGGGAGCGTGGGGGGTCCCTGGCTCGCCCTGGACCTGCGCCCTGGCTACCTGACGGGGCCGGCCAGCCTTTCCTGCGTTCTCGCTCCCAAATACCGTGAACACATTCGGGCTTTAAATGCCTCCTGTCCCAAGTCCCCAGAACCCCTTTGAAGAACCTGCGTTCTGCTTCTGAACGTCGGTCTAAGATGCATTTGCTTAATGCATATGTCACTACGGCAGCGGGTGGCTTTGACTTCTCCAGAAGTTTCTTTAATTTTAGCTTCCATATGATATTTTTATGCTCATCAAATGGCAGGAAATAGTTGCTGGTTCCCTAAATGTTATCATTCCAAACATCACAGGAATGGCAAGGATCTTTCGAAGACAAAAGACGTGCTTCGATTAGTAATTCCCATGGTAACTATTAGAGCTCGCTCCCCCCCCCCACCACCGCCCTTCTGTGGCTATTTTAAGTACTTAAATTGATTTGCATCCCTGTGGAAATGTGGGGAAAGCGTGGATGGAGTACATCCACTCCACCAGGAGCTTGGGGGTTTTTCTGTTACTAACGGTGTTCTCTCCACACCTTGCCAGTGAGAGCCAGATGCTCAGTGGAAGTGCTGGCATTCCTTTAAAATAGGAGGGAATCGTGATTCCCCTTTGTATTCCTTTCACAGTTTATGCTAGAACAAAAGTATGTAAATGATTTTTTTAAAGCGTATTTATTTTGAGACAGAGAGTGCACATGGGGGAGGGGCAGAGAGAGAGAGAGAGAGAGAAGGAGAGAGAGAATCCCAAGCAGGCTCGCGCTGACACTGTGGAGCCCGAAATGGGGCTCGAACTCATGAACCGTGAGATCATGACCTGAGCTGGTGTCAAGAGTCGGATGCTTAACCGAGTGTGCCACCCAGGCTCCCCGAAACGATTGTGTTTTACATTCCCCTTACAGTTGACATTAGAGCATAAACATAAATGCATTTTGGTGGCCAAACACGAGGAACACAACAGGCTTCATTTCAGCTCAGTTTGGGGCCCCGTCCTCAGGTCAGTGAGGGGCTGAGCCTGGAAACCCCACTCCCCAGACCCGGGCTAGCTCAGGGCGAGATGGTCTCTCGCTTTGTCCCGCTCAGGACAGCAGGCACTCAGTTCACGGGCAGCGGCCACAGACCCACCCACACTGTTTTACTGCACTGGCCCCTTGGCCTGCACTGCCTTCCTCCTGGCTTTCATGCCGAGGCCCTGGGCTCCTGGATGCTTCTGTGTGGTCACTGGTGCCCCCGGTGATCTGCAGGCGTCCCCCATTGAGTGCGGACACCACAGCCATCGAACGGGGGAATGAATGGAGTGGGTGCGGGCTCACCGGTCTTCGCTCCCCCTCCAGAAGCCCCCGGAAGTGGATGGGCATTTCATCCTCCTTGGAACACGAGCAGCAGAAGGCCGGGAGGCCAGATGCACGGTGTCCACAGTCGGTGGGATTCGCTGTGTCGGATCTCCGTATAGCCCTCAGCAGGGGTGCGGGGGCCCTTGGACGCTCACGTCCTGGAGGGAATCGCTCGAAGGTTACTGATCATTTATTTTTCAAAGTGGGTCAGCTGAGACAGTGGTAGCTTTCTCGGACTGATATCACAGCCAAACATGCGCACACAAATTTTTTGTAGAAGGCTGTGGCCGTGGTAATGCTAAAAAATCAGGGTTTATTGAGCACATGCAGGGCCAGACACCAGAGAAGGTGCACATCATGGACGTTACCGTGCGCAGCCCGCACCCCACGGGGTGGCCAGCCACTCCCTTTGCCAGGCATTCCGGGGTTTGCCGGCATGCAGGAGGCTCAGCGTGAGGCTGCAGAGTCTTGGGCAAAGCAGGTCAAGTCGGTCACTCCGCACATCACCCCAGGGAAAAGGCAGACATCTCTCGTTTTGTAAATGGAAACCCCGTGGCTCCGAAAGCAAGGTGAGCAGCCAGGTTCTTCCTCTGGTAGGAAGGCCAGTTGCAGGTCAGACCCCAAATCCCCATGTTCTGACCACAGCGCCCAGGCCACGGCCGTGAGAGGCAGTTCTTCCATAGTTGAAGGCTCAAGGTCATCTATATGACCAACATCTTAAAAAGATTTAAGTGTCGGTTGCAGATCCCTATTCCGTTGTGAAAAGGAAATGGTAAAAATCAGAAAATGATTTTTTAAGTTTATATAAAAATTTTTAAAGTTTATTTATTTTTAGAGACAGAGTGGGGGAGGGACGGAAAGAGAGGGAGAGAGATCGAATCCCAAGCAGACTCTGTGCTGTCAGCACAGGGCCAGACCTGCGGCTGAAACTCATGAGCCACAAGACTGTGATCTGAGCCGAATTTAAGAGTAGGATGCTTAACTGACTGAGCCACCCAGACGCCCCCAGAAAATTATTTTTATTTTTTATTAAAATAGATTTTTTAATGTTTATTCATTTTTGAGAGACAGAGCATGAGCAGGGGAAGGGCAGAGAGAGGGGGAGACACAGAATTTGAAGCAGCTCCAGGCTCTGAGCTGTCAGCACAGAGCCTGATGTGGGGCTTGAACTCAGGAACTGAGAGATCATGACCTGAGCCAAAGTCAGATGCTTAATTCACTGAGCCACCCAGGAAGCCCAAGAAAATTATTTTTAAACAAAGTTCATGCCTAAAGATAAACAAGTTTGTTCTGTTGGAAATCAGGCTTTTGGTGGCAAAGAAACAAACACTCCCAGGGCAAGGTCAAGCCAGCGGCACTGTTCCCTTCCGTCCCTTAAGTCTGCCGATGCTAAGGGTCATCTGTCGTCCTGTTGTATGAGGAGTGCAGGATGCAAGAATATTCCTCTATTGACTGCATTTGTAGATTGACTTTTTAAAACCAAATCAGTTACTTTGCCTGTTTCTTTATACAGGATAAAAACAATTCCAGCCATGATCCAAAATAGTAGATCAAGTTAAAACATACTTGCAGAGAAGTGCGTGTCCGCTTTCCATGTACACACCTTGGATTTCCACAAAGGGAGACAGCTGTGTAGCCAGCACCCTAGTGAAGGACCGCAGCATGACCCAGCCCCCACTCCAGCCTCCTGGCGCTCTCTTCCAGTCCCTTCCAGGGGTATCCACTTTCCTGGCTTCCAACACCGTATATTCAGTTGGTCTGCTTTTGACTCTGTGTAAATGGAATCACACAGTGTGTAAAGTCTGTTTGTTTTAAGGTTCCTTGAATCCTGACGATATACAAGGAGCTGTGTAGATTCTCATTGAATGTCAATGGCTTGGCTTTGAGTGCATCCCAGCATGCTCTTATGGAAGTCTGTGTGTCCTGTACGGGTCCACACGGTTATCTCAGCAGACCAGTCCTGGAAGGCCATGCTTCCCCGATGACCAGCGCACGTGCTGTGCGGGCTCCGGAAGGCACTGCCGCTGTATAAATCATCCATGTACATTTCACCATCCCTGAGCTCAGCAGAGTGATTTGGCCTCTGTGCTGGGGAGTCTTGTGAACACTGAAGTCATGTGCACTTTGGGCTCGAGCAAACAAGTCAGGACAGTAGAGAGAAGCCACTAGTAGGTTTGAGGGGAGGTAGCGCTCCAAAGTCATCTTCCCCGGCAGCCCCCTGATGTGAAGGGCACAGCTGTCTCAACACACTGCCCCCTTCCAGCCCCGGGGTGCACCCAACAGCATGCTTGTCCATCCTGGCCATCGACCAATCCCGCCTCTAACATCCTGGGAGCCCTTGGCCAGTGCCTGGAAGCTCCCACCATTTCCAGCCTGCAGGCCGACATTACCTTTGTTATCTCTTGATAATCTGAGCTTTTCATCCCCAAGAAGGGCTGCACCATGTCGGGATGGTCCTTACCGACGGCGGCTTTGGGTGTGGACGCCACCTCCACCATGTGCTGGCTGAATGACTGAGCTCTGGGCTTCTTCCTCATCACCTCCGGTGCTTGACTCCGTGAACTCGGAGTCCTACAAGCTGGGTGTTTGCAAGCATTCAATTAAACACATTTTGTGGAAGCACCTTGCACATGTAGGCATCCGATAAATACCAGCTCCCTTTCCCTGGAGATAAGATGTGATTGCAACTGTGCCTTAAAATTCGGTCCTAAGCTTCCTGGCTGACAAGGCAAAAAGGAAAACACAATGGCTTGTATTGTTCTGGTCTGATTAAAAGAATGTTCCCAGGTTTTCAGGAAATATCAACACTTTCCTGGTGCTAGATTGGAA
Organism: Hyaena hyaena; assembly: GCF_003009895.1. Lineage (NCBI taxonomy): Eukaryota > Metazoa > Chordata > Mammalia > Carnivora > Hyaenidae > Hyaena > Hyaena hyaena. Next base: position 1,157,618 of record NW_024081013.1, read on the forward strand.
GACAACATTATTTTGAAAGCCTGAGGAATTCAGTTGATAGGGTTTGCAGCATTTTTTTTTTCCCACCAGAAGATGAAGACATCACCTTCTCATCTCCATAGCATGTATTAATCCCTTAATTAAAAAATACTTTCCTCCGGCTATAAATTAAGTACGGAGAGCTGATGCGTGGCACTTAGGATTGAGTCAGTTCTGTTTTTCCATTTCTTTACAACATAGAACAAAAGGGCATAACGTCAGGGTGACAGGAGGGAGATCTTCCTTTACCTGGTTTTCAGTGCCCCTGATGGCTTCGCATGTCTCTGTGAGGATGAAGGAGACGATGGCCATGCAAGTGTCCTGTGCACGTATGGCATCAGCATCTGTAAAGGAGAGGATCAGGCTGGGGGTCTTTTCTGCTATAAAGTTGCATGTCTGTAGGATCATAGTGAGTGTAAACTCTGGTTAATCAAAAGCCGAGTGAACTGTTGACACACGTTGTGGGTGCTTTGTGAAAGCGTGCTGGTTCTGGTTTGTGACGTAGCTTTTTGCTTCAAGGGCTCGGGGGGATTGGGTCAGAACCTGGCACTGCCTTTTAAAGAGGCATGGCTCTCTCATCTCCTCACCTGCCTGGAAATTTCAGAATTTGGATTCGTTTGCAGCTTCCACATGAATGATCAAAGCATTGCAGTTAGTTATTTGCTTTTTCTTTTTTTAAATTTTTTATTTATTTTTGAGAGAGAGAGACAGAGACAGAGTGCGAGCACGGGAGGGGCAGAGAGAGAGAGGAGACACAGAATCGGAAGCAGGCTCCAGGCTCTGAGCTATTAGCAAAGAGCCTGACGCGGGCTCAAACTCATGAACCATGAGATTATGACCTGAGCTGAAGTTGAACACTCAACCGACTGAGCCACCCGGTGCCCTGGTTATTTGTTTTTTCATAGAGGAACTTACACACACACAGACACACACACACAGACACACACACACACACACACAGAATAACGTGTAACCAAGGTGTTTCCCAGCTCTCAATCGTGGTGAGGTCCACGACACACAGAGTCCAGGGAGATGTGAAAGATAGGGGGCCACTCCATAAAGAGGTTCTTGGGGACCTTGTCCTCCACACACACACACACACACAGAATAACGTGTAACCAAGGTGTTTCCCAGCTCTCAATCGTGGTGAGGTCCACGACACACAGAGTCCAGGGAGATGTGAAAGATAGGGGGCCACTCCATAAAGAGGTTCTTGGGGACCTTGTCCTCCAAGGGCCTTCAGTGACCGAGATGTTACGGGGCACCAAGGGGACCCTGGGTCTCAGACTTGCCCCTTGAGAGGGAAGGACAGTGAGGGACCCCATCACAGTAACCATCACTTTGCAGATGGCAAGTGTGCGTTTGCAGAATTCCTTGGAACCAGAGCAAGCCCTCCACCTGGTCTCTGACCCCCCAGGGCCAGATTTCCATCCTCTAAAGCTGCTGATCCTGTCCCTCATTGCCTGCCCCCTCTGGGGGGGGTCCCCTTACCACCACTGACAACTCATATGTTGTACTTTGTTGTGTTGCACAAGGCACCTAATTAAATGCATCAAACGTAGCAGACATTTCATAAATCTCAGCTCGTCACCCGCTTACACATTGTAGCCACAGATGAAAGGAGATCGCCCACAAACGCTTCACTCGAAACTCAAGAGCTTGATTATTCTGACTATTCTTTTATTAACCCCACGGTGGGCTAAGGTTACTAATGGACGCAGTTTTCATCACAGCTGCTTTCATGAACAAGAGAACCTGGTATTTTCCCCTCGTGGTTGAAGGTTTTAGGTGGATGACGTTCCTTTTCTTGTCATAGGAATCGTTGGAGAAAGGCCATTTCATTTTAATTATGAATAGTTTGAATAATTAGTCATTTTAAAAATAAATCATCCTCCTCGACCCCCTGGAGAAATTTATTGGAGGCTAGTGGTTAGATAGGCTTCTATGTCATTAAAACTAATTGTAGCAAAAGCAACTGGGTCATTATCCTGTCCCGTATCTGACAGGCCACGGAGGCCTCACTGTCTAACACGCAAGAGCAAAGAGCTGTGTCCTTTGTCACGTGCAGAGGGCCCGCCGGTGTGTCACGAAGAACGGGAGTGTTACAGAGATTACCCGTACGGCATGAGGTGTGAGCGCCGTTCACACGTGTCCACACCTTGCTGACGTGGCGCTCACCACACCACTGGGGTGTGTGCAGACGTTCCCACCCCGCTGACGTCCGCCATACGGAGGACTGTGGCAAGGGTTTGGAGACGATGCCTGCCTGGCGTGTGTCACGCAGAGAGGCCACGCGGCAGGAGAGCCCGTGCGTGGTAGCCCTGGCCTTGCCGTCGTCATGGTTACGGGGATTCGATCCTCTGATAGAATGAGCACTGGGTAAGGAGGCTCCCTCCAGTCCTGGGGTGAATGCAAGGTGGTTCTTGGGCAAACCCTCAAGAGCCCATGATTTCTGGTTTAGTTGAAGCAGAAGGACACTACGTAGAAATACGGCAGCTCTGGAGTGAGGCTGCCAGCTCTCAACTGGCCAGACATGTGGGGCCGGGGGGGCAGTGGCTCGAGAAGGCTGGTCAGGACCCCTGCTGGGATGGCCAGGCCCATTCCGCTCACTTAGGCTCCTGCCAAGTTCAGACGTCCAGCTTCACGCAGTGTTCCCAACCTCGCCTTCCAGAGATTTTTACCTTTGCAGAAACCAGCCCTGATTTCCGTGAGCCAAACTGCCTTTGCATTTGTGCGTGAAACTTTGACCCAAGTTTTGGGTTAGGTGGAAGATAATAACTCAGGATCCTTGGCCAGGACACCCCAGGTAAACTATTGGCTTTTTAAGGAAATGGCGCTTCTTGACCATGAGGGAGCCTCACTGCAAGTGTCCTTCCGCTGGTCACTGGGTCGTGACCACTTCCTGCGCCGTGACCCCGGGGGACCGCTCCTCCACACGCAGCTCGTCTCCCAGGAAGTAACTTCTGGCCTGGGCACCAGGCGCCTGGGGTTTTCCTAATGTTGGGGGCAGACTCGCCCAGGGGCGGAAGGCACGCGTCCAGCCAGGCTTCTGTCAGGCCCTGCCTCTTACTGAGCACTTGACCTCCTGCAACTTGCTTCCAGCTCCTCGTGGGGATCGACGGGCCCCTACGTGTGGGCCGTCCAGGGTGGTAGCTTCAGGCCATCAGTGGCATTCTGAGCCCTGTGCTGTGGCCCCACCCCCTGCTACCCCCGGGGGACGGCACTGGACTTCTGTCCTTACCAGAGCTGCCCCTTCTCCGGACCTCACCCTCTCTCTTCATGGATATCAGCTGTGCCCTTGGATCATCGTCTGAAGCTGCCGGGGACATCATGTGTAGGGGCCTGCCCAGGGTCACCCACCCTCCCGCTGTGACCGTGTGCAGGGCCGGCCTGGGGAGCACACACGCTGGTCTCCCTCCTCCCTCGGACTTGGGTTACAGGACAGACCACCAGCCACGCACGAGGCAGGTGGGCCCCAGGGGTCCCTGCAAGTGTGTGGACATCCTGGTTCGGCTCTACCTCCCGCCTCTGACGTCTCCACATCGACCCAGATGCCTGACACAATGCAGATTGTTTGCTGAAGCAAATCAGACCCGTGCGTTTTAAGATAATTCTTTGAGCCGTAAGGAAAAAAAAAAAAAAGCCACAACTTTTTCCTGAGAACGACGGACACACTGCCTCCCAGTGGAAGAGGAGGGCTGACCTTTCTAGGTAGACAGAACAGAATGCCGGTGCAACATCGCAGTCTTCTGTGACGGTGCATTGTTCCCGGATGCGGTGCTGCATATTTGTGCTATAATGCCGTTCTTGTCTGCAAGTGAATACTGCAGTGTTCTTCCATGTGGAGGAGGGATTCGTTACAAGTTCGCGGAACTTCTTCAGTGGCGGCAGGGGGAAAATAGGTGCTTGTCCTCAGCAGAGTATACACAGAGCCTGGAGACAGTTTTGTTCATAGCTCAGTGATGTGTGAAGTCTCCAAAAGCTCACCTTTCGTTATGAACCCAACACTAGATAGAGATACTTAGTTTTTCCACTTTAAGATGCTACATCGACGTCAAGGTGTTCTTTGCCACTGGGCATTGTTTAGAAATATTTTTTTAATGTTTATTTTTGAGAGAGAGAGAGAGAGAGAGAGAGCAGAGGAGGGGCAGAGAGAGGGGGATGCAGAATCTGAAATAGGCTCCAGGTTCTGAGCTGTCAGCACAGAGCCCAATGCGGGGCTCAGACCTCTGAACTGCAAGATCACCACCTGAGCTGAAGTTGGACACTTAACTGACTGAGTCCCCCAGGCGCCCCATCACTGCCTGTTGTTTCAACGTTAGCCTCTGCTCGGTGCACGTTACATGGATTCTTAGTACTGACCTGGTTTAACGGGCCCCCAGGGGTACCTCCCCACCCCTCACCCGGACCACAGAATGGCCTCCATGTTTGCTCATGGACCCACTGTCCATGCTCAGTCCGTTCTCCCCTCGGCACCCACCAGGTGGCCTTCCTGTAGGGAGCAGGGAGGGATGTCCAGGCTCCCAGCCCCCTGCAGCCCCCTTGCAGCTTCTGCCCAAACCCAGATGCCTTTGCAGCACCCCAGGCCCCGCAAGCCTCCCGATCCAGACCCGCACTTGTGATGTAATACCTTCTGCATCCCGAGTTCAGCGCTGGGTCCCTCGTATGGATTGCCTCTCTTATTTACCCAGCACAGTGAGGATTATTGTTGCTATTTCCCATGTGAAGAGGGTAAGCCTCCAAAAGGTTAAATGACTTGTTGTAAGAGCAAAGCCAGGATTTAAATTATTTACCTTTTCCAGAATGTTCCATGTACTCTCTGGCTTCCTTGTCTTGGTTTATGTTCTCTGCCCAAGAATCTTATTCTTGACAAACATGTTCTGACTTTGGCCAAACCCAGGTTAGATTCCACGGCTTCCACATTTCAAAGCCCCCAGGCTGAGTGTGATCACAGAGCCCTGCATTTCAGTGATCGGATTATACGCCGATCTTTTGGAATTCTTTCAAGGGGAAGACCTGGAGCTCATAATCTTGTGGTTGGTTGGTTTGCTTTGATCTCTGGATCATCAGGATTTGGCACAGCTCAAGCCCATAGTCGATACTCAATGAATGGTAATTGCTGGTGTAGTGCATTTATTCACTCACCCAACTGGTATTTTCTGAGTTGCTAATATGTGCATAGAATAGTTCATGTAAGAAGTTCAAGTTAGAGGTGACAGGATTTCCCATCAGAAAGCACCAAACTAGCTGCAGATTATGTATCTTTGAGTGAGTGTGTGCACCTTGCTGTTGTCATGGGTAACATTTGGTGGCTTGTGCCTGCCCACACCCTAGGGCAGTGGAGAGGTGGCCAACTGAATCCTAATCCCCTCTCCACTGACACCGTGTGGCTGTGAAAGCGTGATTAGAGAAGGAAGACGCAGGCAGATGGGGCAGTGGAGGGCAGCTTTGAGCTTCAGGAGCACTGGGAGGGACAAACTCGGGGTACCCTGGGGGGGGGCTCAGACAAGGTATCCAGGATGGGGAGGGCATGAGGGGCACCTGGCTGTTTTGGGTGAGATGGAACACTTTCTGGGTCAGGGAGCAGCGTGCGGAAAGTGAGGAATGGGGAGACTGCAGTGTGGATGAGGTGCCTCTAGAAAGTTCCTCCTCTGGACACCATTGAGAGGAAGCACGCTGTGGCTTTTAGTGGGGCTGCTGAAAGGGGGGTTTAAGTTAGAAGTGGGAAGGGGACCCCTGGAGAAGGAGGGTGCCCGTGAACTGTGTGTGGGTGGCTTGCTGGGGGTCTTCCCCGGGAAGTTCCAAGCTCTGCGACACTATCCAGACGCTGGTTTACCCACTCATATCCCCCCCCCTTCTGATCCCTACCAGTCTGATCAGAAAACACTATTTCCTTTATTCACCCACTGTAGCTATTCTCATATGATGATAGAACTGCATACTGGTGAGGCGGTGTGTGTAACTTGTGCCTTGGCCATTTGTATAGGATTGGTAGTAGCTAGTATTTCAATGAACAGCAATAGTAGAGAATTTAAAATTAAGAAGCACGTCATAATTTGTCTTTCATCCTGGGTCCACGGGAATAAGGGTCCTCCTAGAAGGTTATTTAATGCTGGGGCTCATCCACTACTCGGCCTTGGGAAATGCTGTGTTGCTCTGGGCCTCTGCAGCTGCTGCTGTTACAGCTGAGTGTGGTGGTCATCAGCCAGAGCCTTCACATGCATGGTTCGCAGGCTGATCACAGGCCTAGGGCCCCTTGGGGAAAGGCAGGGGCGTTCCAAATTGGCGTTCTAAAAATCAACACCTACAAGCATCCGTTTACGATCGGCTATTAGAGATAAATCATTTTCTCTGAGGTTCGCTGAGCCTTGATTGGACCAAGAGCAACATCTTTTGCATCAGATTCAGTGTTCAGTTACCACCGGCATCAGGCACCCAGTAAGCCTGTCTGGAGTACCTGTCACAGGCTGGATGCGGTGGGAGGGAGGAAACTGGTTTTGCTTTCAAGGAGTTCTCCACCTACGGACTCCCCACCCTGCCTGAGGTAGGAGAAACAGCGTCAGGTCACATGCGATCAAGGCTCTGGCAAAGGAGAGCAAGAAGCAAACGGCATGCCTGTGAGGCGGTTCTCGCCTGAGGTTCACTCCCTCTCTGAGCCGGTTCTCCATCTCCCCTTCTTCCCTGCCTCGCCCAATTAGTGGAGACATTTAGTTGTGTTCACAGGTGGTCTCTGGGACCCCTTCGTTCTCTGCTGGCAGCATGTAACGCGTGGCCTCTAGCACCAACTTAGGGTAAGTGATGCTTACCTTCACAGCATCGCCTGGAGGATGAGGGTGGTCCTCAGACACGCCTGGGCGGGTGGGCGTATAAACCCTGGATCCTCTGGTCCTCCTTCCGAATACCGTGAAATTCATGCACCCATTCAGCACGGGGCTGGGGAGGCCTCCCCCGGGCCAGCCACGGTTCTAAGCACATGGGATATTTCTCTCCGCTGTCACTGGGAAAGCCATGGCCTCGTGTGTGCACTGTCAAGTGATACCTCGAACCACATGAGTCCACAAAAGCAGGCCGAGAAAGCCACCAGGGATGGCTGGTCCCCATTTTCCCACTACTGGTCAATTGATATTTCAGTCCTTTTCTTGCAGATAGTACTTGCCAGTAAGCAAGCAGCTGTGGAAAAAAGGGAAGTGATTGGATTCACCTCCTGATTTTTATCTCCCTGCCAACTGTTTGGAGGTGCCGATGGCAGCAAGCGTGGAGCCGATGCGAGGAGCTGGGTTTCCCTGGGTGCAGAGTCCATTTCACAGGCCAGCACCCGGGGGGGTCCGCAAGGGCCGGGAAGGGGATTGGTCAGCATTGTCTGGGAACGTGGGTGAGCATGACTCAGTTTACTGCAGCCAGACGGGATGGGACGGGCAGACAGGAGCCGGCAGCCAGGAAACAGGCAGTCTCTGGGGCCAAGGTTCAGGGTGAGACCCGGTTTCATGAGAAGAGAACGGTGAAGTCTGGGGTGAGGGAGGGGCGCGCTCACAGGTGACCCCATTATGAAGGAACAGAGCTCGCGGAGGCTGCAGAAGCATCACCTGCTGACAAGCCAAGGGCTCCCGGGTTTTCTCCGTCTACAAGACATTGTCATTCGTCCACACTGCAGCATCGAAAGAGCCATGATTTATAGAGCAGGGATCACGTGGGGTTGAGAGTCTAGTACCTTTACACCAATAGTTACCTTTTTCCCTCGTGCAAGTTTTTGAGGGGAAATGTGAAATCTGTACCTCCCACATCTGGGGAGCCGGGAGCCCTGGGTAATGTCTCCCGGAGGTGGGGAGCTTGACCCCTGGTGAGCCCTGCTCAGGGTCCCAGCTGGGCCACACAACTGTAGGATGACCTGGGGACATGTCCTGAAGCACTTAGTGCAGCTAGTTTAGTTCCCTGGGAGCTCTAGGAGGCCAGAAAGCTGGGGCCCAGGTCCAGAGTTCCACTGCACCGCATGGTCAGGGCAAGTTACTTAACCTCTCTGGGCCTCAGTCTTCCCATCTGCAAAATAGGGCTAAGCCAGACTCTTCATGGGAGCATTGAGGTTCTTCAGGGATCCCTGTATGCACTTGATGGGATCTCTGGTGTGGACTATCTGTAGTTAGGGTCGATGCTTTCTCCAAAGATGTTTTCATACTGTCCTTGCCCTTGAGCACAAGAACCTTCACAACGAAGCTACTTATGGGGCAAAGATTTTTAAAGTATAATATTGACGACTGTCAGTATCCAGGAATCCTTTGTGCCGAGTGCAAGAGGCGGGCAGGTGAAGAGGCGGGCCGAAGGACCAGGTGTCATCCTGCACCTTCCACAGCCAGGGTCATGCTGGCGCAGGGCAGAGGCGGGGGCACGTGCCTGTTCTAGATCTGTGCAGTTGGTCCGTGGGAGGGGGGCACAGGAGAGGCCCCCCTCCTGTCTGGGGCTGGAAGAGCACCCGGTGCCTTGGAAGGAAAAACAGTTAAAGTCTTGTGTTCCCAAATGATAATGGCAGAGACAAACATGGATAGTCAGAAGCTGGCAGCCATTTGAACTTGTAAGAATCGAGTCATTGGTTTGCTAATCGGCACAGTTTCCCAATCCAGAGAAGCCCCTCCCGCAACCGTGGGGTAAGGAGGGAGGTGCCGGGATAGAGCTCCAGAAAGTCTTAAGAAGCACGCACATCTTTGCTGAGCACCTGTCCCTGCATCATTTTTTACATTTGCCAGATATTTAGGAGTCCAGCTGGTTGATCTTGGATTGACAAAACGGCAGGGAAAGTAGATCTCTTCTCCAGCATTAGCAAAATTGTTTGAAGGACCCCCGCTCCTGCCTTTTCAAGTCGGCTTCGGTGGGGTGGGCAGAGTATCATCACTTCTCCCCAACTCATCATTCAGGGGGGTTTCGGTCCCCCATGTGTTCAGCAGCCCCTCACGTTAGAAAGTACAGAAATGAACAGCCTTGCGGATGCTTGGAAGGTAAGCCAGGAAGCTGTGATGCTTGCTGGCGTGTGACATCGGGGAGAGCCTGGAGCCCAGATGACTCAGGGGCATCTTGCAGGCTGTCCTGCCTTGCGAGTGGCCACGGGGAGGCAGGGTGCACTTGTCTCCTGGCGGGACCCCGGCGCAGCAGGTGTGCTGTTGTGGGGGCGCCCTACACCCCCCCCGCCCCGCGCGCTGCGTGGGCGCCACGGCCTCTGTTGCCATCTCCTCTGTACTGGTTTCTCTGCTCTCAGGGCAACCCATCTAAGCTGACGGCCGCCCCCTCATCGTCTTGCGAGTCCCTGTGCCTGAGAGGGAAAGGCCCTCTGTGCTGGGGCTCTGACAGTTGATGGGGGCAACTCAGTGTCTGAGACCCTGGGGTCCGGACGGTGCAGCCAGGGTGGCGGAGGCTCTCTCTGTGGGGACTGACTGTGCTGCCGAGACCGCGGAAGCCCAGATTCGCGGTGTTTCCTTGCACGAGTGTGCTTTTACTAGTGTGCCCTTGCTTTATGAAATTGAACCTATCATAGAAGTTCACAAGTTTGATACACTACACATGTGGAAATACACACAGAAACATTTTAATATTTTTTAATGTTTATTTATTTTTGAGAGAGAGAGCACGCAAGCAGAGAAGGGGCAGAGAGAGAGGGAGACCCTGAATCCGAAGCAGGTTCCAGGCTCCGAGCTGTCAGCACAGAGCCTGATGCAGGGCTTGAACCCACAAAGCCCGAGATCATGACCTGAACTGAAGTGGGACGCTCAACCAACTGAGCCACCCAGGCACCCCTGCATCCAAAATGTGATAAAATGCTGCAGCCCACTTGAAAGAATCGCTTGTAAATACACCCTCAGCAACACACAGCCCGCCCACCTGAATGTTTAGGATGCTTCGAGCCAAGGGTGTGTGTGCAAAAGACCTTTTCCTTTTGTCCGAGTTTGGAAAGATTGTCCGGCTCTGTCCATCTGAGAGCTGGATGCGTCAGAATAATTTTCATCTCCTCCTTAAATGAAGCAGCAGCCCCCGCGGGTGGATTCCAAACGTCATAGTTTTATTTTCTTCTTGGTGAGGTTTGGATGCGCTGTAAGGGTGACAGGTCTTTCAGTATCTTGTGAGCCATCAGGACCCAGCCCTGTGGCCTGGGGCCGCTTCCTGCCGAAGTGCCGGCCCTCCTGGCCTCCCGCCCGGCCCCGCCCCTCTCGGTGGATTTCCCCTGTTCCGCGTCCTCAAACCACCTCTTTCCCAGGGTCTGGCTTGGCAGGCGGCCTCCGCCTCTGTCCCCTGGAAGCAGAGTGGCCGCGTCTGGACGCCCCAGGGACAGCCCTCCACACTTCCGTGGTCGGGCTGGCGCAGGCTTCCACACAACCACGTCCCCCCTTGCAGGCCCACAGGCCGTGGTGCAGCTCTGCCTGGGGTGCGAAGGGGTTTTTTAGGGAGTTGCTTGTGGCAGTGTCGTGCTCGCAGACGCCTTTACGGGTCTTCCTGCTGGTGGCTGGTGGGAGACGTTAGGAATGTAAAGAATTAAGGCTTCACTGGTGGTGGAGGGGGGGCGCGGGGATGGAGACACAGAAAGAAAAACCAGCAATAAGCCAACCAAAGAAAACCACAGGGTAAGCTAGACTTGCGTGTGAGGCCCAGCCAGGAGTGGCCTCAGCAGCCCCGGGTTAGCATCCTGGCTGCCCGCCTCCCTGCTCTGTGTGACACTGGTCAAGGGGCTCACCAAGCCTCAGTGTTCTCTTCTTTCAAAGGGGACTCCGGTGCCTGTTTCATAGGACTGGCTGTGGGCCACGGAGAGACTGTAAGCGGCACTGGACAGGATCCAAAATCCAATAGCTTCTCTCCTTCCCCTGTGTGGACGATGTTGCCATTCCTGATAAGACCAGAGAGGTTTCCAGGTGTGGAATGATGCCTTCCAAACAGCTCAGTGACACCCTCCTCGTGAGAAGAACAGATCTGTCCGCGTGAACCGACCTCCCCCACCCCTGGCTTTAAATGTGCTTATTTCATCTTTTCAGACGTCGTGCTCAATATTAGAACTGCAGTCCGCATCAGGGCCTTGGGCTAAAGGAAGTGTTCATGTGCCGAAGGTTGGCTCGAGAGGGTATTCTGGTTGCTTGGTTTTTGTTCTAATTCTGTTCTTGGAGAAACTGAGAGCCGTGGTTTTGCGCTGCAGTGTGTAGCCTACACCAGGACAATACGTGATCTATTTGCCCAGCCCACAGTCCCGTGTATTCTTGTTTAGTTTAAGAAAATAAAACAGCCTTAGTTCAAAGTTGAATTCAAAATGGTTGTGTGTGTTTGGTTGATATTCAGTCGATTATGCTTATTCACTTGTTTAACCATCCGTGGGCAGGGTCCCTGCCTGGTTCTACACACTCTTGGTTTTCTCCCTGGTGGTTTTCAGTGTGGTTTGGCTCGAGCCTGCGCCTTTGCCTCTGCCTATCACTGGGCTTTGTTTCATGATAAAATGACCCTGCATTACACTGGAAGGTAGTTTTGAGCATTTCTACGAAGTCTGAAGCATAAAGGACACTTTCTGCCCCTGGCTTCTCGCCATGCTTGGCCCCAGACAAGCACACAAGTGTCTCTTCCCAGCATTTTCCCAGGCTCTTCGGGGATTGGAAGGAGTAGTGGGCTCTTGCAGTTAGTTATTCTTACGGAAAGCAGCTCCCCTCGCCCCCCGTGATCACCAGTGGCCCCACAATCAGCGCCTCCCTCACCTCCCTGCCATTTACTTTGTGTTCTGTTGGGCCCTGCTGCACTCTGGGAACTCTGTGACTTGATATGTTACCCAAGAGACTGATTCCCAGTTGATTTTTTGTGGATTCTTTGGGATTCTCTATGTAGACGGACATCAGAGAACGCCGAAGTCTTTCTTTTTTCTTTCCACGTTCAATGTCTTGTATTTCTTTTTCTTGCCCTATTACGTTGACCAGTACAATGTGAACTACGAGTGGCGAGAGTGCACATCCTTGCCTCGTTCCCAGGATTAGTGAGGAAGCAGTCCGGCTTCACCACTAAGATCGCATTAACTGTAGACTTGCCCAAGTAGATTTAAAATTCCTCAGTATTAGAAGAACTGTGTCTTCTGCTCCTTTTGGCTTCACCTGACTTCATGGGTCAGCATTTTAATTCCTGCAACAACTTGTCGTGATTGTGTGCTGTACACTGTTGTCTTTGGTTTAAAATATCTAGCCCGGCCACGACTAAGATAAGAAGTATTCTATTTTGGTGGAAGGCACCATGTACAGCATTAGCTATTTAAAAATAGTGGTGATCAAAACATCTAGCTGCACAGATGTGTGGTGACAACTCAGCATGGTCTCCAGCTCCGGTGGGAGGCTGTCCCACTAGCTGCTCATACAGGGACCAGAGGGCCATGGCTGCCAGCAGAGGGGTAGGCAGACAGCACATGGTGTACGGTGTATGCGAAATGGAAGAGTATTTGTCCACAGAAAGGAATGAAGAACTGGTACATGTTACACCATGGATGGGTCTCAAAAATGTACTAAGTAAAAGCAGCGACTCACAAAAGGCCACATCCTGTAGGATCTCATTTTTATGAAATGTCCACAAGAGACAAATCCGCATACAGAAAGTGGATTGGTGGCTGCCCGGGGAGAGGGGGTGGGGGGAGAACGGGCTGGAGAGCTAAAATGAACTAATGGGCGTGGGGTTTCTGTTGAGATGATGAAAATGCTCTAAATTTAGGTATGGTGGTGGCTGTAAAACTCTGTGGTTAGGCTAAAAACCATTGAATTGTACACAGGTGGACTTTATGGCATGCAAATTCTATCTTAATGAGATGTTAGAAACGAAAAGGACATAAAAGCTTAATTATTGAGGAATGAGCGGGCTGGATAATGATTTAGCTGGAAAGCCAAGGTGAGGGGCCAAGCCATGCAGGTTATAAGTATCTGAGCATCGCCTTGGAAGAGGGGGGCATTCAGGTTGGGGGCTCGACACCCAGTGCCTCCCACCTAGGTCAGCCCCTCGCTTTCCCCCAACAGTGACAACCAGAGGTCACGGGAGAGCTCAAGGTGCTGCACTTTTGAAAGCTGATGACTGCAACAAAAAGTCACCGTCACATAGATAGATAAAAAGGCCTCAAGGAGGCCCCAACAACGATGCAGAAATGAGCACGTTCACCTAGAGCTGTAGACCAAGAAGTGGTTGAATGAGCACCTCACACCAGTAACCAGAAAACTAATTCTCTTTTTTTCCCCTTTCTTTTTCAGACTATAGCCTTCGTTTTCCCTTGGTGAGTACAAAACTTTAAACATTTTTTTTCTGATGTGTAGTTAACAAAAAAAAAGCGTGTGGGATTTCATTGGTAGAGAAGATTTATCTCTAGAGAAGGAGGGTGTGTATGAATTTATGCCTTCACTTGCTTGAAGAGGCTCATATCATACTTTTGATTACATCAGTGTGTGTGTGTGTGTGTGTGTGTGTGTGTGTGTGTGTGTTTAAACTCTGGCTTTGCTGTTCAGTCTCCTGACCTGTATTGTTGAGAAGACAATTTCCACATGCTCTCCTTTCACTGATTTGTCCTCATTTTTGAAAGGGCCTTGCCTTATCTCTCTGAACACATTGGGCGACTATTAGGGAACACAGAGGCACATAATTGCATTGATGGTAATTGCCTCTTAAATTGATCTGCTTTGGGGAAAACTGCTGAAAAGGAGCTTTTCTGGATCGCACTTTGGATTAAAAAAGAACCGTGTCGTTGTCACGTAATTTTATGCCTTTTGAGATCTAGGCAATGTTCCATGGCCTTCATGTCCCAGTGCTTAGAGAAGGAAACTTTTTTTGTGTTTTACTCAGTCGACTTACTGGTGTTAAGATCCCCTAAAGCAACCGAGGGGAGAAAATCTAAGAGCTTCTGAAGTGGCCGCGGTACATGGACAAGTGGCGCCCGGTGTGCGGTGGTGCGTGTGCTCACGTGTGGGGAGTGTCCTGGATGTATGGGAAGCTGTTTCTCACACGCATCACCTTGTATGACATACTCTGATTCTGTCCTGAATTGTTTTAAGGTCTGTGGGTCGACTGTTTTCCTTTGGCTTCGCCCTCTCTTTTGGTCCCGTGGCCCTTTTTCATCTGGACGCAAACGCTTCTGGTATTCCCCGTGTGATCAAATGCACGTGGGTGTGTGGACTGCTGCTCTGTCTCTCAAAGGAAGGCAGATATACTCAGCGATTTGTCACGACAGAGCACAGGGAAGGCCCCCTTTGCCACCCGCTAACCTAATTGCGTTGACCCTCTTCTCTGTCCCATCATTATCGGATGGTAATCAGTTTTCAAGGGCACGATCTACGTCAGCAAACACAAAAGTTAACAGCCGGCTTCAAGAGCAGGAATATTGCCGGAGTCATATTCAGGGGGTGGAGGCTGAGGTACGAGAAGACCACAGTCCCTTATCGCCTCAGAACCTCAGGAGAGAGAATATCGGCTCCTGCATGTTGGCTTCGGCGGGTAGTTAACTTGCTGTTCATGAGGAGCAGGGGCTCCCTGTCTTGCTGGAATGAAACATGTGAGGGTCTCATCCCACAGACGCGTCTCCTTCCCAAATGCAAGATCCAGGTTATGATTCGTGACAAGCACCTGACCTTTGCCTTCCTTGGCTTTCCGCTCAGCACTGGTGCCTCCAAACACAGTCGTGCCGTTTGTCCTCTTGGCAACTGACCTGATCCCTGACCGTGTCACTCATCCCGGCCCCGTTCTTCACCTCCCCCCTTTTTAAGGTTTATGTATTTATTTTGAAAGAGAGAGAAAGAGGGAGAGGGAGAGAGCACACAAACAGAGAGAGGAGAGAGAATCCCAAGCAGCTCCCCACTGTCAGCACAGAGCCTGGCATGGGGCTCAAACCCGGGAACTGTGAGATCATGACCTGAGCCGAAGTCAAGAGCCAGATGCTTAACTGACTGAACGACCCAGCACCCCCTTCACCTCCCTTTCAGTAGGAAAGTAAAGGTTGCTCTAGGAAGCTATGAGTTGTTAGATAAAAAGTGTTGCTTATTTTAGGAATTTTCTCTTCGATGTGAGGAAGGTCTGTTCCAAGCATGGACCCCCACTTTGCTGGCTGCCTTATTTAAAGCTTTTGTTTGGAATCTGCTGCCAGGGGGTCAGGGTTAGGGCATCAGATAGATCTCTTAGCCTAAACATTCATTGCTAAACATTTGGGTCTTGGTCCAGAGCTTCGAGACTTCAGCTCCCAGAAAGGAATTTATTTCTTTTTTTTTTAAAGGTTTTTATTTATTTCTAGGAGAGAGAGAGAGAGAGAGACAGCGTGAGCAGGGGAGGGTCCGAGAGAGAGGGAGTCACAGACTGAAACAGGCTCCAGGCTCTGAGCTGGCAGTCAGCACAGAGCCCGACGTGGGGCTCGAACCCACGAACCGCGAGATCATGACCTAAGCGAAAGTCGGACGCTTAACAGACTAAGCCACCCAGGTGCCCCAGAAAGGAATTTATTTCTAATGTGTGGGGTTAGAAACTTGTCACTGAGTCAGTTAGAACTAAATAAATAGCTCACTTTGGGCAGGGCAGGAGAGAGCACGCCCCCTGAGGTTGGTGACTGTCCCAGGCCACGGTCCTCAGTGAACACCTGCTGGGTGAAGACAGGAGCCCTGAGCCCGCCTCTGCTGTCAGCTGTCAGTCAGTACCCAGGATCATTGTAGCGTGTGAGTGAGCTCATCCCAAGCTAGCAATTAATTGAATTGTAATTAACATCATCACAAAATTATGGTAGTTGCTTCCATAAAGACATGACTGAGGGGCGCTTGGGTGGCTCAGTCTGTTGAACATCCGACTCTTGATTTTGGCGCAGGTCATGATCCCGAGGTTGTAAGATTGAGCCCCATGTTGCGTTCCACACTGGGTGTGAGGCCTGCTTAAGATTCTCTCTCTCTCTCTCTCTCTCTCTCTCTCTCTCAAATAAAAACATAAAAATAGGTGCACTTGACTGGCTCAATCAGCTAAGCATCTGACTTTTGATAGGTGCTCAGGTCATGATTTCATGGTCGTGGGATCGAGCGGGCTGTGCACTGATCTTGGATCCTGCTTGGGATTCTCTCTCCCCCTCTCCCTCTGCCCCTCTCCTGCTCATTCTCTCTCTCCAAATAAATGAATAAATTTAAAAACATTGAAATTGAAATTGAAAGTAAAAAGTAAAAAAATAAAGAGGGCATTTAACTGGGTAGCGGTGTAAGTGCCTGTACTGTAATGGAGAGCAGACGAGTTCTTTTTTCTATCAATAAATCCTGACTTTTTTCTTAAAAAATAAAAAAAAAACCACCTGTTAATAGCGAGCCAAAAAAGAAAGTCAACTTTCCCCTCCTAAACTGGATTAAGATGGGCCTTTTTAGCATGACCACCAGCCTCTGATTCTCTTTTATTTCTCCTTTTTGTACTATGTAAACACAGACTTGGTAAGTAACATTATAATTCATATCCACCATCAGACACGACCAAAGTCCCTCAACCCGAGAACGCTTGCAACTCTGTGGGTCTCCAGTACCTAGTATGTTAATAATGCAGTAGAATGTCAGAATTAAGAATTTATGCAAGACACGTAATTAAGGTTTAAATATCTTTTCCAGGCTCTTTGAGGTCTTGTATTGTTATACCAAAGGGTATCCACCAGTAAGTAAAATTAAATGATACTGTAACTTGGCTGTTTCACTTTAGTTCATGGAAATACCAAAGGAATAAAAGGCAATGAAATTAAAGTGCTGATATTAACAGTGAATTTAATTTTAAAATTAAGTTGGAATATTTATTCACTAGCCGTCTCCTCTTTAATGATCCATCTTTTCTCCTCTATTGGTTTCCATTTGTGTGATTTTTCTCTTCTAAGTCATTTTCCTTCCTCAGGGTTGGTGGGAATGGCCACGCAGGCAAGAAACGGACAGAAGAACCTGAAGGTTTTTAAATAAGATTCAGGGGACTGGTCTGTTTTTGGCAAGGCAGGGAGGACCCCTCGGAACACACCTGCCCGCCTCAGCTGGGGCACCCTGTCTGCGGGTGGCCTCTCTACTGGACTCTGTATCTGCAGGGAAAAAATGACAAGCTTGATGTATGATGTGCAGAGCACAGAAGACTTGAAAACGTTTTCAGACACTTGATTCCTATTTCCTGCCTTTGCCCTATTCTTGGGTTTTTTTATTAGCATCAGTGGGGCCTACGATTCTCCCATCCGAGCAACATGTGTTTCACCCAACACCGAAGAAGTTATTCTCCCGTAACTGAAATTGGAAATTGACAGTAAATTGAAAGAATGCCTTTGGACTTGCTGGTGACAAATGGATTAATCTCTCATTTGTTTCCATTTCCATTCCCTCCCACGGCCCCCCCCCCCCCCC
>NW_024081013.1:1176145-1211017 GCF_003009895.1 Hyaena hyaena
CGGGGCTCGAACCCACGAACCGCGAGATCATGACCCAAGCGAAAGTCGGACGCTTAATCGACTAAGCCACCCAGGTGCCCCCTTAATATATATATTTTTAATGTTTATTTATTTTTGATAGAGACAGAGCATGAACAGGGAAGGAAGAGGGGCAGAGAGAGAAGGAGACACAGAATCTGAAGCAGCTCCAGGCTCTGAGCTGTCAGCACAGAGCCCAACACAGGGCTTGAACTTACAAACCGAGAGACATGACTTGAGCCAAAGTTGGGCATTTAACCGACTGAGCCCCCCGGGCGCCCCCCAGGTGTGTGACTTACAGAGGAATTACCAGAATCCCCCCTGGGCCACAGAATCAGGAATGAGGTCTGCCCAGTGGGAGGAGTGGGAACCGATCCCCATTCGATGCAGGAACTTGCTCGTCCCCGACTATTGTCCCATGGCGGAGGGGGGGGGGGGGTGTCCCCAGGGGGGGTTGTCCCCACGTGATTGGGACCTGGAGCATCAGGAGGCTCAATCCATTCTGTTCGAAAACCGACCATGTGAGGTGACTTTTGTAAACAGCTTATTAGGATACAGAGTTTGGTATAAAATATTTAAAATGTTGGGAAAATCTCTGTGGAATTACTGAACAAAAATATTGCTGAACATACTTTACTTGGATTCTCCGAGTAGCTTTTACTTCTTGTTTTGAGTGGAAATGAGCAAGAGGAACAAATGAAAGAAATGGATTTGTGTTATTTTATGATGGGGGATGATTGGAGTCTAATAACTTTTTAAAAATATGTTGATGGTGTTTAACTGATTTCAAATAACCCCACCAAGATGGGTCGGCTATCAGAAGTGACAGAGATTTTTGTGTTCAAATACCGTCTACAAAAAAATATGTTGAAAACCACCACGTTACCAGCTACTGCTGGGGAGAAATGAATTTTTTAAAATCGTCAATGTTGGTGGAAATTATTATTCACAAACACAGGACTTGATCTATTTCCTGTTTTGCCGGATAAGTTAAATGCCTTATGCTGAAAACACAAATTGCATTTATAATCATGCACATGCATGTAGAGCCCTTTACGGTTTGCAAAGCTCCGGTTCCCGATCTCACTCGGGCCTCCGAGATTCCTGGAGGCCGTGCAGGCGTGTGTCCTCACCTCCACCTCGAAGAAGAGAAGACAGAGACCCAGGCAGCCTGGGGGGAGTGAGCGAGAAGGACAGTGGGAAAGGGACTCAGCAGGGTCCAGCGGCCCCTGCACCCGGCATAGGTTTCCCCTGAAACCAAGAAGCCAGGCCACACACTCATTCACGGCCCCCACAATGAGGAAGCAGACCTGCCGAAAAGAAAACAGCATTTTCCATTATGAAGAAAGATCTTTTTGCGGTTATGCAAGGAATAGAGGACAGTCATAAATAAGGACATGTCCCATGGGTACTGCAAATGGTGTGCTCGTGGATAATTACATTTTGGAACAACTTTACGAGCAGTTGAGTTGATCTTGGCCAGAGTTCCAAATGTTTCCACATGCTATCTGCTGACCAAATCCAGTTTTCTAATCTCTTTTCACACACTGGCCAGGCTTCCTATCAGTGCATCCCAGGTCTGGTCTGTTCCCTCTGCCGATGTGTACCGGGCGTCCCCTGCAGGCTCATGATTGCGCTGGGTCTTCAGAAACCAGTTGGTAGGTCCGAGTTCCGGCTTGAGGAAATATTGCCAGTGGGCCTATGTCGGAATCCCTTCTTTAGCAAGTGGGATTGTGTGTTTTGCACAGGATCCCAGGAAAGGATTGGACTGACGTAGAGTTTGAATGACTTAGACAAATCCCTGCATGGCCTGAGTCATGCCTTCTTTGTCTAAAAGAATAAAGGGCTCGGTGAGAGTATTTTTTAAGGTCTCTTCTTGACATAAAGTTGATGATGGAGGGGGATACCTCTCTGGATGTTGAGTTAACACAGGAATCTCCCTGAAGTAGCCACTGCTGTGAATCCACCGAGTCCGGGCCAGTTTCATCCATCTCCTTCCCTTCCGGGATGCAGTCTATACCTCCTGAAGTACATGTTTTATAATCTCCTCTTGGAAAAGAAAGCAGCTGTCCTTTGCTACTCTCTCTGCCCTCTGCTCTTGCTATGCTAGCTCCCACAGCCTCCAAAGGTACCAGGAACATAGAAAGGAGGGCCTTATTAGCGGGAAACCACTTTTTAAAAATATTTATTTATTTTTGAGAGAGATAAACAGTGTGAGCAGGGGAGGGGCAGAGACAGAGGGAGACACAGAATCTGAAGCAGGCTCTGGGCTCCAAGCTGTCAGCACAGAGTCTGGCACGGGGCTCGAACTCACAAACCATGAGATCGTGACCTGAGCCGAAGCCAGACGCTTAACCAGCTGAGCCACCCAGGCGCCCCAGTGGGAACACATTTTCGAAAGGTAGTCTCCCTTCCATGATTTTGTTTACATGCACGAAGTAAAAACTGCGAATCCTGGGGCTTTGATCTTAAAACTTCAGCAGAAACGTGAGTGAGTAAAACGAAGGTACTTTCCCCGCTGTTCTGAGATCCATTCTGGCAAATGGGGGTTGCGGGATGGTTTGTTCTACCTGAAGAAGTGATTCCCTGGGAGGGCAGATTTGCTTAATCTTGTTGGAAACCGTGGAAACCCCCTGGTGACGCTCTGCTTCCCTCTGGTGCGAGTTCTCAGCAAAAGACCAGGCTGGAAAGCACGTGTGGCGGGGATGAAGGTGGCGTCCTGCATGCGCGCGGTGTGAGCAGGATCACGCTCAGAGCCATCACTGTTTCCAAGCCCTGTTCCTGGCTTCCTTCCAACGCCAAGTCAACGCCGACATTCTGTGGTACCGTTTCCTGTTGTGGGCGGATTTATTTAATTTTTAATGAGTGACTCACAACCCATGGCCGCATGTTTTTCCTCCTGCCGAGAATTAAGACCCGTTTCCTTTAAAAAATTATTTTTGCTATCATCTGGGCAACGCGGTGCTCAGCGTGTTTGGGACAAGGGGACTCAGTGACATCACGAAGAGGAGGCATGTCGCCTCCCCGGGACTCTTGCAAAATAGCAGGGATGAGGCCGTCCAGTGACTGCGGTGCTCTAGGGCAGAGGAGGTGGGACCTCACTGAACGTCCCCGGAGCCTCCTTTCTCTACAAATGTTGTTGAATGCTGTGTAGCTGTTTTTTTTTTTTTTTTTTAATTTTTTTTTCATGTTGCTACAAATCCATTCCGCTTGGAAAGCCTTGTGGTCGGTCTCCCTCCCGGAGAGCCTAGTAACAATAATCAGTCTCCACTCACTCAAGCTTCCCCCCTGTCTGCCTGTTCACTCCAAGTGGCCTCTGTCCACCCAGCTAGGCTCCGGTACCCCTTTCTAATCCATAACCTGAATGGAAAATAGCACTGGGGGGCATCTTGGGGACCAGAGCTGCTGAGCCCCTGTCTCGGGGTCACTCCCTGCCAGCCCGATCGCATCCTCAGCAGATCAGCGCTGCTCCTTCCAATGGGTGGTGTGGGCGGCCGTCTGATAGTGAGGCCCTACTGCCTGGTCTGGGCACAGACAGCGAGACTGCTGGCCAAGCTCGTGCCCTACGCCCGGCCCAAACACGGGGCTTGTGTACTAAGTCAGAAATCCAAATACCTCTGAGGTATTCAAGTGCCACATCAGAAATCTATTTTATTAAGGAGGCTCCATGCCAGGCTTGAACAGCACGGGGCTTGAACTCACAACCCTGAGATCAAGACCTGAGCTGAGATCAGGAGTTGGGTGCTCAACTGACTGAGCCACCCAGGTGCCCCCCAGAAATCTAAATACTGCATCAGGGCTGCCTGAGTGGCTCAGTCGGTTGAATGTCTAACTTTGGTTCAGGTCGTGATCTCACGTTTGGTGAGTCCGAGCCCCATGTAGGGCTCTGTGCTGACAGCTCAGAGCCTGGAGTCTGCTTCTGATTCTGTCTCTCTCCCTCTCTCTCTCTCTGTTCCTCCTCCTCCCCTGCTCATGCTCTCTCTCTCTCTCAAAAAATAAAATAAATATTTAAAAAAATTTAAATACTACATCAGATATACAAATATTACGTCAAGAAGCTAAGTACCGAGTTGGCTATCCAAGTACCTTCTCTAGAAATTCAAGTGCCTGGTTAAAATTCAAGTAGCATATCAGAAATCCAAATACTTCTCACCAACAGTGCCAAAGTATTTGATGATTTCACTCCTGTGTGGAATTTAAGAAACACAGCAGGTAAACACGAGACGGGAAAGAAAAATAAGATAAAAACAGAGAGGGAGGCAAACCATAAGAGACTCTTAACTACAGAGAACAAACTGAGGGTTGATGGAGGGAGGTGGGTGGAGGGATGGGCTAAATGGGGGAAGGGCATTAAGAAGGGCACTTGTTGGGATGAGCACTGGGTGTTACGTGTCAAAGATGAATCACTAAATTCTACTCCTGAAGCCAATACTACGCTACATGTGAACCGACTTGAATTTAAATTAAAAAAAAAAAAAAGAAAGAAAAGAAATACAAATACTTCTTTAGGAGCCCAAGTACCACTTCTCAGCCTTTGTCATTATTGTGCGCATCGGGGCCTTCATTTTTCACAAAAATGTGTTGACCGCTTCCTGAAATTCATTTTAAAAGTTCAAAAAGTTACCTTTTATTTTAGCGGTGCTATTATGCATTTTGTAGAGCTCTGTCTGTTGTCTAGGTCACAGTGACCCTGAGGAATATGAAACGATTTCTAAGTGACTCCAGTCACACATCACAGTGGGCCTGGCCGAGGGTCAGCGGAGGACTGAGGAATTTTTTTCTTGACGTTTCTAATCCAGATTCCCTGAAAGTCCGAGAACCAATGTCAGCAGGATCTCGGCAATCTTGGTAGGAAGTTTCTTAAATCCACAGGAAAGGGCTTTCTTTGAGGATATGGTTAGAAGAGAATTACATCCTTATCGTGGGAAATGAAAAGTCAAATTAAGTGAATGGCCTGATGAACGAGAGCTACCAGTTGGGCTGCAGAATAGGTGGATTATCTTGAACTCCTGTTTTCTACTCTCCACGGTTTGCACAATATGGAAAACGTCACTGAGACTATCACCTGGTTGGATAGGAGACAAGGGGACAGAGGACAATCGAGTTGGCTCCACGCCGGACTGACCTGCGGGACCCGGCAGCTGTAGGGGGGGCCGGTGTCCTGGCTGGGGCTCAGCAGATCCCCAGGTCTGTGGAGGGGATGGGGGGGGGATGAAAGAGTGGCCGGGCACAGGGAGCTGGGGGAGAGCAGGCGGTCAGCAGAACGAAAACGCCACCTTTGTGTTCTCCACGTGCCTGGGGCGGCTCCTCGATGGCCGGCGGCTGCAGAAGGTGTGGGATCGCTTGTTCAAAGTGCGGGACAAAAAGCCTTTTCCTTTCTTCTGTGGTCTCTCCGGACCTGTCATGCTGTTTTGGTTTGTTTGCTTGTTTTTACCTTCTATTCAAAGTCATGGTCCCTGAGACCCAGGGGCACTGCAGGCAGCGCAGACCTTCCCAGATGCCCGAGACTGTGCCCCGGGGCTTGGGAGGGAAGTGCACACACATCGGGGGGTAGGAAGCAGGGAGTCAGGAACCCGCCCTGGGGAGGTGGCAGCAGGTGCACAGGCGTGGGTGAGGCTGCGGGAACCCGGCACCATCGTCCCATCAGGCCGCGCCTTCAAAACACAGGAATTCAGAGGTAAAGTCGTTACACGCTTCAAGACCGTGGCTAGAGGCACAAAACGCTATGCGCCGGGCCCGTCCGAGTGTGGGTCTCTGGGCGGCAGCCCAGCCGCAAGGAATGATGGTCAGAGCGTCAGAGTGTTCACTCATGGATTTCGTAATAAGGGGCTTCTGTTCCCCAGGAAGGTGGTCCATTTCCCACGAGTGCTTTATTTCTCTGATGGCATCATTAGTCCCTGGGAAGGCCTCCCCTGCCCACCGGGGAGCAGCCCTCCCTACCCAGCCCCCAGCCCCACGTCACGTTCTGCAATCTTGTTACGCTTTCTTTACGTTGTCATTCAAGCACTAGTGCAAGGGTGGGGTGTGTGTCCACTCTGTCCCCGGCGGAAATGTAGGGACACCAGTGAGGGCACGAGGAAGGAATGTGCATTTGATATTCCTTACCCTGCGCTACATCCTTTTTGGAGCAAGGTGGACATAAATAAATGAAGTTAACCAGCACCCCCGAATGCTGAGTGCAGAGTGGAGGGCTTGCCAGAACTTGGGCATGCCCGCCGGGAGACCGAGGGCAGCAAAACAGTCATGTGCCTTTTCGGGCCTCCATTTGAAGGACTTAAGAGGGGTCCCTGAGGCTCCTAAATTCTCAGGGTTGGCGGATCCAGAATCGCATCACGGAATTACTCAGCTAGTGCTCGGCTGGAGGCCCGGAGGGAGCCTGCGGCGGGGTCTGGAACTGGACAGCCCCCAAGGCTTTCGGGGCTTTCATAAAGAGCTTCATGCAGTAGGTTGTTATAAACACCTACGTGAAAGCCTTGTTTTTCTGTGATAACTGCAATATTTGGTGGTTCTTCTGGATGGCAGAGCCTGATGGCTCAAGTAAGCATTGCCTGGAGTGGTTCAAAGTTTGTTGAGCGTTGGGGAAAACTGTCAGGTCAGGAACCCAATCATTCTTACGTGCCTCATTTGTCATTTCTTTTTTTTTCCCTTAAGTTTATTTATTTATTTTGAGAGAGAGAGTATGAGCAGGGGAGGGGCAGAGACAGAGGGAGAGAGAGAATCCCAAGCAGGCTCCTTGCTGACAGCACAGAGGCTCAAGATGACCTGAGCCAAGATTAAAAGTCAAGCGACTAAGCCACCCAGACGCCACTTCCCCCACCATTTAGCACTTCTGCCCATGTTCATACTCATTCTACACACGCATACGCACACACTGGGAAGAAAAAAATCCCAGACCACCTTGAAGTAAATGGATTTGACCTCTATTTCTAGAATGTGTGTTCGTAGGAAGTAGGGAGCTTTCTTTGAGAGTCCAGCAAGCCATCGGCTGCATCTGCTCCTGCCTTAGCTGACAGCCACGGCGTTGAAAGAGTCTAGCGTCTCTGGGAAAATTCATGTCATGGACATCTTGTTGCCAGGAAGCAGTGCAGTTCACTTTTCATTTCAAGATGATGTGAAGTCTCATGTGTTACTCCCAGGGTGGACGTGGAGCCGTGAGTGATGTCTAATTATTTGGAAGGGGAGAGTGCCTGTGTACGGAAGACATGCAATGCCGGCAGCTTCCGTTGCTCAGCAACATGTAATTTTACCTGCGTTTCACCAAAGGCAGGTAAATGGGCAAAGCCCATTCAATATTGATAGCGTATGAAGGGGAAGATCTCAGAACCTGCCATGTTCAAATCCTTGCTTCCGCCATAGAAAATAAGCAGCAAAGAACGGACGGGGCGGGCCGGACGCCGGTGGGCGCACTGGGAGGGCGGGCAGTGCAGCGGTGCCTCACTCTTCTGCGTCATACTAACTTAGCTGTGAAGCATGTTACGTTGCTCAGGTTTCTAACTGTACAACCTCTAGCCCAAGAAGCTCCTTCCCTAAGGTTTACAACCGAGGCCACCCCTGCTTTCCTAAGTGTGGCCCCTCAGGATGGAACCCATGTCTGTGGATGGCCATCCGTCCAGTACATCCCACCCCCCAGCCCCTGCTTCCACTGTCCACTTCTTTTTTATTTATGTCTTTATTTTATTCAGAGAGAATGAGATAGAGAGTGAGCAGGGGAAGGGCAGAGAGAAAGCGAGACACAGAATCCGAAGCAGCTCCAGGCTCTGAGCTGTCAGCACAGAGCCCGATGCGGGGCTCAAACCCACAGACTGTGAGATCATGACCAGAGCCGAAGTTGGACGTTTAAGCCACCGAGCCCCCAGGCGCCCCACGTCTGCTTCCTTGCATGTCAGCAGCTCAGCTCATGAAGACTCTTCCCTGCAGTGAAGAGGATGCGCAGAGCTGCAGGGGGAGCTGAGGCACCAGTCGCTCCCGGGCGCTGCAGGCACAGACACGGGGCGGGTGCGCCCTGGCTGTGGGAAGTCACTGTAAATGCTACGTGCCCCCCCTCGTTTCTTTGTGGAGTGGGTGTTGCAAGAAGTGTGTCTATTCATTGTCGTAGCCCTGGTCTGAGGCCCCCAGGACATTCTTTCCTATGTGGGGAGAGTTTTTCTTCTGTTTCTAAAACAGCAAACCTTCTTAGCTTCAAGCCTGGCTAATCTTAATAGAGTCGTGGCCAAAAGAAAAGAAAAAGAAGAAAGAAAAGAAAAAGTAAAGCAAAGCAAAAACCAACCAAACAAGTAAAGGGCATTGTCAGGGATGGGTTGGGGGGAGGGGCGCGGGAGTGATGGGGAAAAAGAGACCTGCATGCACAAATAACCTGGCTCAGACTAGGTTAACTTCATGGTTTGGGGCCAGATTTGGAGTAGACACTTTCCTGGAAGCTTGGCTTTAGTTAATTACCATCTTTTGCAAATAGTGGCTTCTGAAATCCACTCCAGGTTTCTTTCTCTCCTTTTGATTAACACCATCCTGTCAGCACGCCAAGCCATAAGATCACTTTGCTATAAGAGGTAAGGGCAGCCGGGTGTCCAGGTAAACTCAGTGTCTGCAGAAGGTAAAGCAGTGAATTCCGTGAGCCCCAAAGGGAGGTTTTCACCCGTCGTCTTCAAGGCCATGCCTCACGTCCCTGCTGTGCTGTGGGGCCGTCACGGGGTAAAAACCCCCTCCCAGCCTGGACTCCTGGGCTGGGGCCTCAGGGAACCGGCATCCTTGAGATCAAGTGGAGATCAGCACTTGGATAATAGTACCTTGTTGTTTTATTGGTGGTGTTGTTTTGAGCCAGACTTCACAGGTTAGAGACCTCAAGAACGAGCAGAAGCGTGCGTGTACGTATTTGCGTGTGAATGTGTGTGTGCACCAGTTACAAATAAAAACAAGATAGGAGATGGACGCGCGGAACTCGGCCGATGCCTCGAACATGAATAGGGCAGAGGTTCAATCAATGGGAACGCCCAGCCCCACGAAAAAATGTATCTTTGGTGATTTCTGGTTTTATTACTTCTGCTTTCCGAGAAGCTTTCCACGGGTCATCAGAAATAGTGAGAAGCTTTCCCTTACATTAATACAGGGGGATACAGGAAGATTGTTTTCAATCTCGCGGCACATGTTTATGGTGTTGGATGGAGGGCACTTTCAGCCGTCGCTGTTCATCACCACCGTGAAATGGAGCTGGGACTTCTGTTAAGTAAGTTTTCCGTGGCCAGGTGTTTGTTTTCCAAAAAGCCTGTGCCACGGGAAACAACGCTTTGGTGTAAGTGTGTGGTGTGGCTGCAGTGGGACGCGGAGGAACTCACAGCAGCAATGCCGCAGCGTAGCCATGGCAACTGGTGGAAATAATGGCCCCCTTCGGGATTAAAAGAGATCTCAATCCTGTTGCGAATGGTAGCGCTGGCTGCCTGCAGGAGAGATGGTCTTCGATGACTGTTTCAGAATGTCCTTATCAACAGCACCTGAAGGAGAAGCGGCGTTTTCGGAAAACAAATGGATTTAGAGACAGCTAGTGTGATCATCTAAGTCGCCCGGGACAGCGAGGCAGCGATTCGAGAAGCCGGTGATGGAATAGCACGGGTATTCCATGCCCACCACTGTTCCAGTGACGGCTCAAAGCCTGGTCCCTGGCGCCGCCACACAGAGCACAGCTACCTCAGTCCTTGGCACATAGCAAGCACTCAGTAAACAGTACTTTAGATCAAATGCTCAGGACCCGATGAAAGGCAGTGCCTGGGGCTGGTCAGGGAAATTGTCATAGTATTTAAAAAAAAAAAAAAAAGTGAGGCATTACAGCAAACCGTCTTCCAGCGTCGTGTGCCTCTTTGGTGCATTTTTGTGAGTGTCTCTCGGAAAGACCAGACCCTGTGTTAGAGCTGCCTATGCACCTGCGACGCCAGCACTCGCCACCACGTCCTCGGGGGAAGGGCACTTTCCTCATGAAGCCACCACTTTCCCAGGGATGTGGTTCAGCCCATAGCATGTGAAACACAGAAGCTTCCACTTTGTCGCAAGGGAAGGAGAACTTGGTAAGAACAGGCAAGCAAGCAGCCGAGATTTTCAGCGTTTTGGATCACAGACGAGAGAGTAATCTTGCGGGTACATTTCCCTTTTTATTTTAGGAACTGCTGTGGAAGAAAAACAGATATTTTTGATATGAGAAGTTGACTCTGCAGATCAGCACTGTGTCTGAAATAGAACTGCTCTTTAAGCTGAGTAGAAAACTCTAGAATGAAAAAAAATGTACCTTTACACCCTATTTGGGGGAAAAGCGCTCCTAATGGATGTGTCTGGGAGCCTCTTTCTTCCACGTTTTCTCTGTATTTGCATTTCAAATTCCTCTTGCCTTGAAAGAGCCCTTCAGAAAATATAACAGGAGCATAACTTTTGCTTGAAAAGGGAATCTGCGGCGTGGCGGACGGTGATCGGGGCTGACCCTGTCTTCTCCTCCCCTGCGCCGAGGACCCCATGTCCTCTCCCTTCCTCTGCCCTCCGGAGTGCGCTGTACCACAGGCTCTGCTTACCCAGCGGGGACCGGCCACCGCAGCCGCCGCCACCAGCCTGCTCCGCGTGTGCCGCCTTTCCTGCTGATTTATTTTAAGCTTAAAAAAAAAAAGAACAACAACCACTACACCACTACGGTCATAAATTTATTTTTAAGTATTTATTTCAACGAGAGATGAACG
Organism: Hyaena hyaena; assembly: GCF_003009895.1. Lineage (NCBI taxonomy): Eukaryota > Metazoa > Chordata > Mammalia > Carnivora > Hyaenidae > Hyaena > Hyaena hyaena. The sequence goes on from NW_024081013.1 coordinate 1,186,873, forward strand.
ATCTCTCCTGTCACTTTTTCCCGGCTGGGTTTTTGGCTCTGGTTTCTGATGGCATCGTCTGAGTGCCGGCAGCCTCAGGAGAATTGCAAAGGGAAAACCCGCGTAAATAATGTATTGCCTCCTGCGTGTGTAGCCCGTGTGGAAATGTTCACGTGTTCAGCCGGAGAGACTCCAGCGCTGTGGACGTGGGTTTGAGCAAGGTGATCACCTAGGGACTGCTCAGAAAGTGATGCTCTGTAAGTGCCCGCGGATGCAGAATACAGACACGAAAGGGGATTTCCAGAAGGTTCCTCCCGTCTCCCATTTAGGTTGTAAGGAAAACGCATTCTCCACCAGCTGTTAAAGTTTAATATCTAGTGTTGCCACTCCTGGATAATTCAGGAAGGTTGTGGCGGTTGTCTGTTCTGTGCCGCAAAGTCTGTGGCTGAGTTTATGCCACCAGTTTGTCAGACGTAACATCCATGGAGGTGGTGGTTTCGCAGCTTTGTTTTGTTTTGTTTTTGCTATAGTTTATTATAAATAATTCTAAATATGCGTAAAAGTAAAAAGAAGTACATACTGGACATCTTTTCCCCAAATAGGGCTTAGAATGAAAATATGAACAGATTCAAGACGCATTTTCATAATGCAGGAATGGTGACTAGACCCTTTTTTTTAAAAAAGGTTTTTTAACCAGTTTTCAACCAGTTTATCCCAGATCACCAGGCTTTCCTTGGTGCGCCCAGTAGCTCTGTTCTCCACCCAAAGGACACGGTCACCCCCCCATCACCCTAAGAATTCCGCCAGTGCTGACGGGGGTCCCTTCCCCTGAGTGCTTGGCAGTGTGGGGCCAGGACTAGATTTTTTTTTTTTTTAATATAATTTATTGTCTAGTTGGCTAACATACAGCGTGTACAGTGCGCTCTTGGTTTTGAGGGTAGATTCCCATGATTCGTCGCTTCCATACAATACCCAGTGCTCATCCCAGCAAATGCCCTCCTCAGTGCCCATCCCCCAATTTCCTCTCCCCCACCCTCCCGACCATCAACCCTCGGTGATTCATGCCAGTCTTATGCCTTCCTACTTCGGTATAAATTGCTATTTAATACAGAAGTGCTTTCTCTTTCACTTAAAGTATAATAACTAAATGTACTTCAAGCAGTGAGAACATACTTAAAATTTTAGACGTTTGTCTTTCAACTAATATGAAAATTATAAAGGCATTTTAGGAAGCATCTGACACGAAAGCTGACTAACCAGTTACTTGAAACATTACACCATGAAATTGGAGGAAGAGATTTTCTCTGGCTGCCTTTCTTTCTTTCCTTCCTTCCTTCCTTCCTTCCTTCCTTCCTTCCTTCCTTCCTTCCTTCCTTCCTTCCTTCCTTCCTTCCTTCCTTCCTTTCTAGCATACAGCTTATGGTTGAAGGTTGTATCATAATTTTTTTAAACTTAAAAAAAAATGTTTATTTATATTTGAGAGAGAGACCGAAACAGAACATGAGAAGGAAAGGGGCAGAGAGAGGCAGCCAGAGAATCTGAAGCAGGCTGCAGGCTCCAGGCTCCGAGCTGTCAGCACAGAGCCCGATGCTGGGGTTGAAGTCACAAACTGCAAAATCATGACCTGAACCGAAGTCGGTGCTTAACTGACTGAGCCCCTCAGGCACCCCGAAGGCTCTATCATACTGAAGAGCATGTGTTCTCATAGACACTGTATTTGATAAATGCACAAATTACTTGTCAATTGCTAATGCTACCACCTGGGCAAACCCAGACACAACTCACCTATGAATTGTTTTTGGTACGTATGGTGAGAACGTATGTTTTTTTTTCCCGATGAGGGGAAAAAAACCCAAGAGGTTGTCTTCTGTGCTGTTTTATTTCAACCAGTTTATCCCAGATCACCAGGCTTTCCTTGGTGCCCCCAGCAGCTCTGTTCTCCACCCAAAGGACACGGTCACCCCCCCATCACCCTAAAAATTCCGCCAGTGCTGATGGGGGTCCTTTCCCCTGAGTGCTCGGCAGCGTGGGGCCACAGCAAGCCTCAGGAGGTGACCAGAAGCTGAGCTGCTCAGCCAGCTTCACTCAGAACCCAGGTAGAGGGGGTCCCTGTGTGTTTGCGCCCCCCCCCCCCCAGAGCATGGCAAGTGGCATCCACAGTTCACGGTAAATGTAACTTTTGCTTTATTTTGTTTGCATTAGAGAGAACATTAGACGATTTCATCTTGGAAATTCCAGGGGAAACTTACTCGTGCTTTGTGGATGATGCAGACAGGCTGCCCTTGCCTCGAAGTCCACCATGGCCCATCCCGACTGTTCTTGGCTCAAGAACGGGGTCGCGCCTGCAGACCGTGGGCGGGGCAGCGTGCAGAGACATGTCCGGGGCACTGCCTCCTGCACGGGGGACGTTCTGAAGGAGCCTTCGGGTTTGCATTTGCTTTCTTTCACGTCGGGCGGCTAGTTGCTGGTGCGCTGGAGAAAGGCGCATGGGGGTGACACCTGAGCTTTCCGTGAGGGGTATTTTGTCCCAGGTGTAAGCCAGGTGGTGACAGCGGTTTCAGGAGATTAGCATACAGGTGGCCACCGGCAGGGGAGCTCCAAAGGAGAAGCCCGGGGAAGAGACTGTCCTTCAGGAGGAGGCTGGGAGTGGCCATCACTCTCTGATTCCGGGGGCCCCAGACACAGAAAGGGGTCTGAGGAGGGAGGAGGCAGCCAAGGGGCCACCCCGCAGGCAGGGAAAGTCCAATATCCTAGGAATCAATGCAGAGGGTGGGAGGGTGCCTGCTTTCTCTCATCTGAGTTTTCCCAGCGCCGTGGCACACAGCAGGTGTTCACAGAGTCATTTCTGGGGCTCCTGGGGCTCAGTCAGTTAAGAGCAGACTTCAGTTCAGGTCTAATTTTGCAGTTCATGATTCGAGCCCCGCGTCGGGCACTGTGCTGACAGCTCAGAGCCTGGAGCTGCTTCGGATTCTGTGTGTCTCTCTCTCTGCCCACCCCTCCCAATAAATACACACTAAAAAAAAGTCATTTCTGACTAAATGAAAATGAATGAAATGACAGGCAATGTCAACTCATTTTCGCAAGATTTGGGGTCATAATTCTTATATGTGATATGTTCTGTCCCTCTACACCCACCACGAGTATATGCTTACATAGCTTGGAATATTGAAAAGCAGCGTGGGCCTTGGGACAGACCCTGGGTTCAAATCCTGGCTTGTTGCTTCATCACTGTAAGATCCCATTTGAGCCAGTGACCAGGGGCCAGGATGCAGGGGGCTTCATCACTGTAAGACCCCGTTTGAGCCGGTGACCAGGGGGCCAGGATGCAGGGGGCTTCATCACTGTAAGACCCCGAGTGACCAGGGGGCCAGGATGCAGGGGCTTCATCACTGTAAGACCCCGTTTGAGCCAGTGACCAGGGGGCCAGGATGCAGGGGCCTTCATCACTGTAAGACCCCGTTTGAGCCAGTGACCAGGGGCCAGGATGCAGGGGCCTTCATCACTGTAAGACCCCGTTTGAGCCAGTGACCAGAGGCCAGGATGCAGGGGACTTCATCACTGTAAGACCCCGTTTGAGCCAGTGACCAGGGGCCAGGATGCAGGGGGCAGGGCCAGGCAGCGTCGCTGTCACACCCTTCTTGTCATTTCTGCCTCCGTGTTCTCCTGGTCACCCTGGAGAGCGGGGATTTGTATTTCTTTGGGAAACAAATTTTAAAAACCAGCCATGCCCTGGGGGGGAAAAAAACTTCTAAAATATTTTCTAATGCATTAAAGAATATGAGCCCTATCCGTTCTGAGGCAAGCTATAAGACATGGATTTTTAAAAATTTATTTAATGTTTATTCATTTTTGAGAGAGAGAGTGTAAGCGGGAGAGGGGCAGAGAGAGAGAGAGGGAGACACAGAATCCGACGCAGGCTCCAGGCTCTGAGCTGTCAGCACAGAGCCCGAAGCGGGGCTCAAACTCACTGACTGCGAGATCATGACCGGAGCCGAAGTCAGATGCTTAACTGATTGAGCCTCCCAGGCTCCCCGAGATATGGATTTTAAAACTATACCTTGGGGATGCCTGGGTGATTCAGTCGTTGAGCGTCTGACTTCGGCTGAGGTCATGATCTCACCCTTTGTGGGTTTGAGCCCAGCATCAGACTCTGCTGACAACTCAGAGCCTGGAGGCTGCTTCAGATTCTGTCTCCCTTTCTTTCTGCCCCTCCTCCACGCAGCCTCTGTCTATCTCTCTAAAAAATAAATAAACATTAAAAAGTTTTTAAAAAATAAAAATAAAAGTATACCTTGGAGGCGCCTGGGTGGCTCAGTTAGTTGGGCATCTGATTTTGGCTCAGGTCACAGTATCACAGGTCATTAAGTTTGAGCCCCACGTTGGGCTCATTGCTGTCATCCTCTGCCTCCCTCGCTCTCTGCCCCTCCCCCGCTTGAGCGTCACACACTCTCTCCCCCCCTTCTCTCTCTCAAAAATAAATAAACATTTAAAAATTAAAAAAAAAACCCTATACCTTGTTACATTCATCCTGATTATAGTGCAAAAAAGAAAGTGGCATGATAATGTCAGTAAACAGTTTTTAAGTGTAAAATAATCTTGAATAGCCAGAAAATTAAAAGAACATTTTACTCCATCCGTTTGTGGCAGTGTGTGGACGGACTTACGGTGCTGGAGTTCTGCCAGTATTTTAAAATTAGAGCTAAAGAAATGAGACCCAACTTAATTAGTATAAATGTTGCCGTGTAACTTCTAATAATGAGTGTAATTTGCAGTATGCTCACCATGTAATTTAGCACAATGGGACCAGCAGAATGTCAGACTAGTATTTCATCAAGAGAAATGATGAATGCAGAAGGGGGAAGTTTGGAGCTTGGAAGCCCGCATGGGGCCCTGTGTGCCCGCTGGGACGTCCCCTCTACAGCGGAGCTCCATGTGCCCCCACCCCGGGGTGTCTGCCCCTTCCCCCCGAGGAAGCTGTGTCACATGCTGAGCGGTGTAACGGCCGCACATCACTCAGTGTTTCCATGCTTCTTCCTCACCTGCAAAGTGAGGGTCCTAACAGCCCCACTCGCTGACTATTGTGGCAGGGATTGAATGGGTTAATGAGGGAAAGAACTTGGTGCTTAGCACTGAGTGCACAGTACTCAGGAGATGCTGCTTACTCTCATTTCTGCAAGTGTTAGTGTCTAGGAAGATCTTGGAAGCCAAACGGGAGGGTGCCTGTGTCCCGTACGCAGGGGTCCTCGGATGATCTGTCCTTACTGAGATAAAATTCATGTAACGTCGTATTAGCTATCTCAGCGAGAGCAATTAAGGAGCGCTTAGTGCATCCGTAATGTTGTGCAGCTACCGTCTCTACCTGGTTCCAACACGTTTTCACCCAGAAGGAATGCCTGTGGCCAGTAGCTGAGACTCCGCATCTCCCCCTCCCCCAACGCCAGGCAACCACGGGTCTGCATTCTGTCTCTACTGATTCAGTAATCTGGGTTTTTCACAAAAATGAAATCATACAATCTGTGACCTCTTTGCCCGGCTTCTCCCTTAGCCGTATCTTTTGAGGATTATCCGGGCCCTCACGTGTGTCCATACGTCCTTCCTTTCCATGGCTGGACAATAGCCCGTTGTGCGACGGACCACGTTTGGTTTATGCATCGGCCGATGGATCTTGAAGTTTTCTGCCTTCTGCCCGTCGTGGATGGTGCAGGTGTGAACATCCCGGTCCACATTGTGTTTGAACGCGCCGTTCTCTCCGGTGCAAACTCAGGGCTGGGATTCCCGGGGCCATCGTAGCTCTATGTACCTTTCTGAAGGGTTGCCAGAGTTCCCCACAGAGGCCGTGCCGTTTCACGGTCCCTCCAGCCACGGACGAGGGTTCTAGCTCTCTCACAAGCTCCCCGAGCCTCTTTCATTTCTGTTTTTCAAAAATTGTAGTCACCCTAGTGGGTGTGAAATGGTGTGTGACTGTGGGCTTGGCGTGCGTTTCCCTGACGATCTGTGGCATCGAGCATCCATGCCTGTGTTGCTGGCCGTTCGGAGGTTGCTTTTGGAGACATGACCACTCAAGTTTCTTGTCCATTTTTTTTTTTTTTTTGGCTGAGTTATTTGTCTTTCTGTTGTTGATCTCATAACAGTGTTTTTATGCATTCTGGATGCAAGTTCCTTACGCACTGTATCGTTTGCAAATATTCTTCCCATTCTATTTCCCTCTCTTGATAGTATCCTTTGATGCACCAAAATCCTTGAGGGTTTTTGGTAGAAAGCGAGCATAGCAGTGAAAAACTTTGAATCACAAAGGGACACAGTCTTTCCTTTCTTTAGTCTCGTCCTATGTTCTCCAGACTTAAGAAAGGCTCACTGTGGATCCAGTGTGTCTTTAACATCTGCGCAACTTGCTTATCTACCTCGTTAACAAAAGGATGGTAGGCTTTGACCCAGGAGCCTTCATTTCACAGTCCCCCCCCCCCCCCCGTCCCTGGGTTAACTGTGAAGGTCATCTCTAGATCCAGCTAGCAACTCTGCATTTTCCTTTTACACTGATGACAAAGAGTTTCTTTTTGGGGGTGCCTGGGTGGTGCCGTCGGTTGAACATCCAAATCTTGATTTCAGCTCAGGTCACGATCTATCTGTTCATGACTTCAAGCCGAGTCGGGTTCTGAGCTGTCAGAGCAGAGCCTGCTTGGGATTCCCTCTCTCCCTCTCTGCCCTTCCCCACCCCCGCCACCACACACCTCTTTCAATATAAATAAACTTAAAAAATGTTTCTTTTTATAATCACGTATTTCAGTTTTTCAGAAAAATTAGTGAATGACAGGAGGAAGCTTGTGAAGGCGGTGATAGGGGCCCTGGGTGTCCCTGAGCAGGCACGGGTGAGGGGTGCCCAAGGACCACCGGCCTGGTGATGGGGGCAGAGTGGACGGACAACACTGGGCAGGCCTGGCATCGTGGACTCTTCCATGCTGTGCTCCAGGCTCATGCCAGGCGCTGTTCTTCACTGACTTCTCACCACCGTTGGGTGAGGTGAAGGTCTCCACCTTCAGGGTAAAGAGATAGAGCACAGGAAGGCTATGAAATTTGCCTGAGAGAAGGATGTGGGGGGACGTGGTGACGGATGAATGTGGCACATGAGGAGGGAGGAGCGTCTGGAAGGATCTGGAAGGATCCTGCAGCCAACAGAGGGAGACATGGGCAGACAGGACACTAGATGCATTTTTGGAAACCTTTCTTAGCTCAGCACCTGTATGAGTTGCGTGGGGCTATTGTAAGGCATTAATGCAAGCTAAGTGCCTTAAAACAAGAGAAGTGTGTTCTGTCAGAGTTCTGGGGGCTGGAAGTGTGACACGTGGGTGTCAGCAGGGCCATGCCACCTTTGAAGGCTCTGGGAGGGATCCTTCCTGCCTCTTCCAGCTTGGATGGCCCCTCCTCACCCTTTGGCGTCCTTGGCCTGTGGCCACATTGCCTGGTCCCCCCCCCCGCCCCCCCCCCGTCTTCACATGGCTTTCTGTGCTTGTGCATCTGTATCCTCTCCTCTTCTTACAAGGCCACCAGTTGGTGGCTTTGGGGCCTGTCCTAATCGCTCATGACCTCATTTTCACTTAACTCATTACATCTGCAGAGACTCTCTTTCCAGACAGGCCATGATCCGAGGTTCCCGGTAGACCTGAATTTTGCCGAGAATACAGTTCAACCCACACAGTTTGGTGGCTTCTCCTCTCCTGCTGGAGGTCTTGGAGGTAGTAATGATACCATTGGGTTTCCGAAGACCAAACCCAGTGCATCCACTTCCTTTCTGGAGTTCTGGCCGCAGCCGGGGTCTGCACTGCCAGGGTCCCTGGGTGCAACTTCCCAGACCAAGGGGAAAGTGGATTTTCACGGGCAAGCTTAAATCAGAGCACGTGAATCAACGTGGAGGTGCCCCTTAGACTCTTCAACAACTTTAATTGGCGTGCAGATCACTGCTTAGGCCTCCTCCCTCCTCTCTGAGCCAAATAGAAATGACTAGGAGGTTTACAGCCTCTCAAGTTGGTTAAATTATGTTTACGTAGTTTCTAGATACAGATTAGAGACGGAGCCTTCTTTACGGTGTGTTAATCCTGGGAAGCCCTCTGTGGAAAATCTCCCTGCATGGAGGGGGAAGGCCCTTGATGCAGGGCTGCTGACTTTCTGTCTGACTGCCTGACTTTGCCAGGCCTGGGGTACGGCGGAAGGGAGATCCATAAGCCATTGGGTGGATGAAAGAATGAAGCAAGCCTACCCCGGACAATTAGAGGAGACTCCCTCGGCCCCAGAGAGTGTGTTAAGTCCCATGAAAGAATCTTTCACCAGAGAAAGCATTCCTGTGATGGCTCTGCCCTTCCCTCCTCCCTTGTCGTCATCAGATTTCAAATAAAGGAGTTCTTTACTCCAAAGGGTTTGATATAGCCGATGTCCAGTTTGACTCTTCTTAAAGAGGTCAATCTTTATTTGACCCGCGCATTGCTAAACACAAATGAATAAACTCGAATTCTCCCGGCCTGTTTCCTATTTTCCTGTTACCTGACTTTCTAGCAGATTGTGACATTCATTTCCTTTGAGGTCTCTTTCCTTGCCTTTTTTTTTTCCCCCCTGGTAACAGAACAAGGACTTCTCAGAGGGCATAGAATTCTGTGATTCTATATTGATAAATATTTGAGGAGATGCAGCTGGTGTTTATAAAGACATTGGTTGGGGGAAAACAAAGCTCAACTCAGGCTTTGGGCTTTGGTTGTGAGTTTTTTGGGTTTTTTTTTTTCTGGTAAACCTTTCAGCCAGTTCATTCACTCACTAAACAAATATTTATTAAGTGCCCGTTTTATGATGCAAGGGCGTTTCCCAGGTGGAACAGAATTAAAATGAAGTTCTGAGTAACGATGTTTGGAATCGCAAAGCCACAAAACGCTAACATTGGTTCGTGCCAAAAACAATTCTCAGATTTTGGGGGGTGGGACGGGAGTGAAAGTAAATATTTTCAGTGAGTTTTTGGCATTTACAGAATGTGTTCTGTTTGTCCCGAAAGGAACTGGTTTTCAGTTTAGACAGAGCCCCAAGCTCCTCATGCTTGTCCTGATAAAATCTTAGAGTTTCAGAATAATTCCCATGTCTGATGGGTTCCCCGTGACGGTGGAGACCTGGCTTTCGAAGTCTGGTCGAGTTCAGACCATCTGGGTTTGAACTCAGGGTTGGCTGATTTACAGCTATGAAGTTTGGAGCAGATGTCTTAACCTCTCTGATCCCCCACCGAGGGGAGCCTTGTGCGTGTCCGAGAGCCGCCCTGAGGCTCAAGGGTGCAACGCGTGTGCAGCAGCATCCACGCCAGAGCAAGTACCCTGAAAGGTCACTGTCACAATGAGCACCAGCGCCCTTACTCGTCCGCATCTATGCGTTGCTTCTAGAAAGGTTGTCTCCGAAATAAGGTGCACGTTCTGTCCCAGGCACCCAGTTCCTGCGTGGGTAAACTTCTGAGTCCCTGCTCTGACTCAGCTACGGCACTCTCGCTCGCAGCACAGGCTTGCCCGCGGGTGGGAGCAGCCCCACCCCCCCGCCCCAGGAAGAAGGCGCCCATCCCGCCTGGAGCAGCGGCACCGGCTCTGGGCCAGGGGCGCCTGCAGAGTCCTCTGGCCGTGCACCTGCCGGGACATGAGGCGGGGCTCCCTCTGTGCCTGAAATAGCCTCATTCGGGAAGGAGAAATCCTAGAGATTCTTAGCAACTTTCAGGAGCCAGAGATAATTTTAAAGGTGCGAAGGCTTCAAAACCTAGTCTTGTCTCTGATTCAAGTTGTTCAGTGTCCTTTGTCCCGGGAGGCTGGAGACCCTGGGATGGAGGCAGTAGCCGACCTGGGCTGCTCCTGTGGCCCCGGCGTGGGGAGGAGCCCGCCCGCCTGGTCGTCCTCAGGCCGTGCAGGCTGAGGTCACGTGTTCTCCGGACTTTCCATCCTGACCCCTGCCACTGGCCAGGGGTGTGAGAAGGAGATGGGGCAGGGGAGACTCAGGAGCTGAGGCTGGAAGGTTCTGGCCCTTTCTCAGAAGCAGACGGGCTTCCAAAGGCACAAGCCAGCCACGCTGCGTTCTCATCTGCCACGTTCCTGCGCTCCTTAAGTGGCTCATGTGTCCGGCCTGCACTAGGCAGCAAACCTGTGTGAGTCCCAGGCACAGTGCTAAGCTCACAGGTAACAGAGAGACAGAGAGACAGAGAGGGGAGGTCTCTGGTCTGCATGGCACGGCCACACTTCACGTGTCTTCTGCAGATCTTACCAGGATAAGCCTCTCCGTCTGGGGTGGCTGAGGGCGTCGTCACTGCTGTCACCTCCTCCGTGATGCTCTCCCACCCAGGACTCACAGCGGCCTTCTCCTCGTGTCCAGGAGCCGTGGCATCCGGGCAGGGGCTCGGCGGCCCCGCGGAGGGCATGGGCCCCGGCCACGGCTCCGTAAGTGCTGTTGGGTGTACGAACCCGAGGTTTCTCACCGTTCCAGAGCCGCCTGGCCGCCCTGAAGGCTTGTGTCTCTGGGACTGAGACGCGAGGTCTCCTTCCATTCCCTTCCCTCACTGAGAATGCCAGAGTCTATTATAAGAGAAAGAAAATTGATGCTATTGCCTCTTGCTTGGCTGCCTTTGAGCTGAACATATTTTAACGTGTTTATTCACATTCCAGAAAGGCTGTGAGGGCTTTCTTCCTTTCGTACAGACTTTCCCCAGGGGCTCGGTGAGGTCACCATTTGCTCCTTACAGACTCAGAGAGGGAAACAGCTGACTCAAGGCCGCGCAGCTGATGGACCAGAGCCCAGGTCTCCCTGCGCTGGTGGCCGAGGCTCTTTCCCGTGCCCGTGCTGTCAGGGCCGCTACAGTTAAAGAGATGTTGAGGAGAACGCAATAATTTCGGGGTTCAAACTTGGGGGTTCAAACTTGGGGCTCTCCAGTTCCTAATTGTTTAAATAGATCGGATGTACTGAGGGGGGTCCCGCTTGCACATTTCTGATCGGTGGGGCTTCATCCTGAGACACAGAATGTCTGTCCTGTTTGTGTGGTGACCCCACGTCCGCCCCCCTCTCCTAGTCGGGTGGACGGAACTACAGCGCGGCATCTAGACCTCAGTCCCTTCGGGAGAGAAAGGACCGTGCCGGCAGCAGGCGCGAACGAGACTGCCCAGGCCGGTGGGCATGTGGCCCCGCTGTTCAAGTCCGCGCCACAGCAGTGAGGGTCGTTCATGCATCCGATCAGTTCGGCAAGCCCTGCCCCCCACCTCCCCCCCACTCCCAGGCAGCCCCTCAGTGCCGGGTGCTCTGCAGGTCATGAACCAGGCTGACCCATCCCAGCCTCCATAGCCCATAGTGTTTGTAGCACTTTGCACACCGCGCCTGGCTCCTATGTGACCTCGTGTGACCCTTGAACCGGGGGACCCATTTTACAGGGGAGGCGGCACAGCCAGGGGGCTCCCAAAGCAGGGCCTTGCTGCCTGGCCTGGGGGCAGGAGAGGCTTGGCCGGGGGGCTGGCCCTTTTCCTTCCAGGACACAGCACGTCAGGGAAGGGCCATGCCGCCCACCCAGCCCGGCTCCTGGCCTCCCTCCTCACACAGGCGCCCTCTCCCTCGCTGCCCTCCTCTCTCTCTCTCTCTCTCTCTCCCTCTCTCTCTCTCCTTCTTTCTCCCCCTTAGGCTCTCTGAATGCAGAGCACCCACCTAACAGCTGTCATCAGTTGGTTCATTACGTAACTGATGGCCGGTCTGTTAAGCGGAAGGCAGGCCAAGGACACGGGTGTCCCGGAAGTCTTCCGTGTAATTAACGGCCACCTGTGTCCTTGTACCGGGCTCTGTGTGTACATACTTTGAGTTATGGTTTCCAGGACCGTTAATTTTAATGCGAATGGTCCCTGCTGGGAGAACCAAGTCAGCTCCCTGGATGTGACCTGTCCTCCGAGGTATTAGTTTCAGGCAAGGGAAGGCCATTCAAGTGTCACCTTGTTTGTGGTAGAGATAATGGGGCCACAGATTACGAAATAAAATTCCGGGCTGGAAAATGGGTGTGCGCGCGCCTGTTAAGGAGAACTCGGGGGCGGCCATCACTTCAATGTCACGAGTGGGGTGGGAAATTACTGGAAAACCGGTGATGTCCTGGCCTCAGAGCGGCTGCTCTTTGGGGCAGTGCAGGGACCAGCAGCCACCTCCGGAGTGACGCGGGAAAGATGCTGGGGCTGTGACAGCCTCCCCTGCAGGAGGCGGGAGGCGGGAATATTTTGGTCTCTGGTCCTGGAGCACGAGGCAGGTGCCAGTGGAAGGTCCTCTGGTTTCCCCTACGGCGCCACCTGCTGGTCGACTCTGCCATCGCACCCAAGAGTCCAGCGATGGCGCATGCGTGAAGGCAGGGGCCCGCCTCCCTCCGCCTCGCCTCCCCCGGCCTGCATCCCTGATGCTTCCAAATTCCGGAGCAAGTTGAGACGGAAAAAAAAAAAAAAAAAGTGAACTATGAGCCTTTCGTTGCTTGAAACCCCCTTCTCCGACACTCCGGTCTGTAGCTCGGCTTCCCCTAACAGCATGCTGGTTTTTATGGGTCCATCTGCCCATGCCCGCGGGTATCTGTTGGTGCCCAGCAGCGAAGTTCAGCAACTGTGAGTGGCACCACCTTTCAGTGCAGAAGCGATGCCCTGAGCACCAGGAGGTGGCTGTCACTGCCCTCCCCGGCAGCTCTGAGCCGCTCTGAGAATCCACTTGTGTCCCCATGAATCCTGACGGGCAGGCCCTGCGCCCCCAGATCACGGATCTTCCCAGAGGAGTGTCTCTGGGAAGCAAGTGACTTGAGCCGGTGACAGGTGGAGGAGCAGCCCAGGGCCACCTGTCTCCTGCGTCAGGGCTCTTTTTCACTGGGCTGGCACAACTCCCAGTGAGTTCAAGGGCTATTGTGGGGCAATAAAATGCCCTGAGGATAACTCTGAGGTCATGGTCACCCAGCAGCTCCGCAGTTTCCTGACCCGTAAGCTCAACTTTCCCCCTGTCTGTGAGAGCAGACACGCGACCCCAGGAGCCCAAACACTTAAAATATCCACTGACACCTTCTCCTGGCTTTGCTGAAAACAAGCAAAGCTTTTCACCAAGGCAGTAGCGACAAGAGAGCCCGACCTCAGAAGAGAGTTGCACACTCAGCCTCCTCCCCCAGCCAGGGCATTGACCATCTGGGTTTCTGCTCAATTCAGTGGTTGTCACGCATGCTTACACCACGCTAGGTGTGGGAGACGTATCCCTTCCTGCCTGTGGCAGCTTCCCAGAGGCAGGAATTGGGGTTTTAGTCCCTGCGGCATCTCTGGCACCAGGTATATCTATGTGGAACGCAAAGACTGGAGCGACTTTCAAGTGGTTTGGCCCCAGCCTCGGCTCACACCCACACCTTGACCCCAGGGAACGTCTTTTCAGATCTGGTCTCTCCCGGTCAGAATAGAACTCCCTTGAAGGCAGCATCTGTATCCAATCTTATTGATTAAACAAGGCCTCCTTCCATGCTCTTTGCCCAGAAGATACTCCATAAATATTTGTTGAATGAATAAACAAACAAATCTCTGTTACTGGCTCCTGGTTGTACTAAAATCAGCGTTTCTTTAAAAATTCATGAGTGCCATAATGTTTCCCAGTGTGGGAGCAAAGCATTTTATGAAATAGGCATGAATTTTCTATTAAAGAGAAGAGTATCTATTTATTAATATTCCCAAAGGGTAGCTTTTTTTTTTTTTTTTTTTTTTTTTTTTGGTGTACTGGTGCGCTGCTGTTATAATTTTCCATAATTATATGGTGTTGATTGTAGTTTACTGACAGAACATCAATAAAGGAAAATGCCACCCTGGAACTATATTACTTAAAGTGTTTAGCCTTATCAGATGGAAACTAATCAAGAAGCTGAGTCGAAGGTGGCAAAGGGAATATTCTCCCCCGGAACTGGAAGGAGGAGAAGGTTGTGTCTAGGTCTGGATTTGTGCGGTCAAAGTACATAGCAGGCAGCAGCTCTATTAGAAAAGGTGTTGGGATAATTTAGGAATGGGAGGAAGTGTCACTTCTGAGTGTCCCTGGGGGCTGGTGGCAGAAAGGATTTTGATAGAGGTCAACATCACGGGGTGCAAGCTGTTGAGAAAAGACTTGTAAACAGTCCCAAGGTCGACAGAGGAGGTGTGTGCAGGGAAGTCGCTGAGGGCAGGGTTATGTTTATCTTGTTTACCATCATACAGTAGGTGCTTGTAACTAGATGAATGAATGAATGACTACTTTCATGAGACCCGGATGCGAACCTGCCTCAGCCATTCTCTAGCCGTGTGACTTGGACCAAATTGCTTTTACTTTGTGGTTGTGATCATCCCAGCTCTAGGCGAAGGATCTTAATTTCTCCTTTCCAGATTGGCAGAGCAGAGGATGGGGGGCCGTGACCTTGCTCACCGCACAGTGTCCGTGGCACCCGGGAGGGCCTGGGATGCCTGTTTGCAATGTTATCCCAAAAGCCGCCAGCCTACACGTTGTCAGGAGCCCATGCAACGGGCCACCCAGGGCAGGCTTAAAGTGGGCCAGGCCTTCAGAAGGGACCTAGGTCCATGTCCCCTTCAGGCCCAAAGGGGGCTGTGTCCCCACCTCATGGTTGGGATGTCCAAGGAGGGTCTGAAGCAGCTTCTTTGAGATATAAAATGTAGAGAGCTCTTTTCTTACTTGCAGTCTGCAGGCAGATTTTCCTCCAAATAACCAGAGGCGTGGCTATAAATAATTCATGCTCGTTGTTTGGCCCAATTAAGATTCTTCAGAAGTTGGGGGCAATTCTTGATGTCGGTTTCTCCTTGGGGGACAGCGACACACCCTGTTAGGCTGGGTAGGCTGGGCTGAGCTTCAGGCCTAATTAGATATTTACACAAGAGACCGGAGTGGTGAGGGTGGATTTATTTTTAATAAAAGAAGATTAAGAACTGTATGTCTACAGCAGATTAAGGAAAAATGAACTAAATTAAAGTCCTCCCACAAAGTGGAGAGTGGTGGCCTGAAAAGAGAGGTTTTGCTTGGAATTGGTCAAACTTCTTGCTTTGAGACTGGAGAACATTCAGGAACCCCTATCTCCCCTCTCCCCACCCCCCACCCTAGGTGGTGGGGTTCAGAGTGAGCGTGCAGTGACGGAGAACCACCTGAAATCCAGACTGGGGCCAGGTGCCCACATGAGGAGTGGCAGCCACAGGCTGTGTGACGAAGGAGCCAGGAGAAGATGACACGGCTGGAGTGGGGTCAGAGTGGGACCCACATGGCGCTCTGCAAATCCAAACTCATGTTCAGGGCCGACCCCTGCAGCCACCCAGTGATGCACACCAGACCTGGTGTTCCCACAAGAAGTCGGATCTCCTTGATGTAGACTCTCCTCTTTTTAAATATTTCAGATGAATTTAAAAGCCTTTAAAGCCCAAGCATCCACCCCCTCCTTGAATTCACCAATTCTGCTTACAGACATTAAGCCCCAAATAAATGAAGACTCTGTGTCCACAAGAAGACTTGTAACCAAGCTCACAGCAGCATTGTTCGGAAGAGCAAAAAACGGGAAACCACCCAAATGTGTACTGAGAGGAGACCGAGTAAGCAAATTATGGCATCTGAACACTGACAGTTCTTCACACTGGAAAGACATGGACACAGCAACGTGCGTGAGTCTCCGGAACCCGCCGATTCAAAGAAACCGGACTCAGAAGAGTACATGCTGAAGGTTTCTGTTTATAGGAAGTTCAAGGACAGACACAGCTAATCACCCCTGGAGATGGAGATTAGAACAGTGCCAGCCTCCTGGGTCGGGGAAGGGTAGACTGACATTACAGAACGGATTGCAGGGGCTGTACGTTTGTCAGAACTCATCAGACTAGAGGCGTAAAGGGTGTGCATGGACTGTGTGTGATTTACTTTTTAAAAAAAGAAAAACTTCCGAAATACATCCCACGTCGAACCCAGACTGTCTGTGGGTCGCGCTGGGTCCATAGGCTCTGATCTGCAGCTTCTGTGAGGGTCAGCATCCCCGGGCCCCTCACTTTGCAGGTGGAGAAACATGTCCCTCAGTAGCAGGTGTCTGTGGGGTGTGACCAAGGGCAGGTGGGCGACAGGAAGGTCTGATCCCACCAAACCGGTGCCCACCCAGCCGCCCCTGCAATGGCACTACATTGAATTTATTGCTGCATCTTGGTCTTTTTTTTCAAATGCAAGGCTGGAGGAGTGGGCTCACCTTGTTTATTTTTTATTTTTTTTTTTTTTACAAATAGTTTATTGTCAAATTAGTTTCTACATAACACTCAGTGCTCATCCCCAAAGTGCCCTCCTTCATGCCCATCCCCCCCTCCCCCCCACATCCATCAGTCCTCAGTTTTTGTCAGCATTCAAGAGTCTCTCATGGTTTGCCTCTCTCCCTTTCCCCCACCATTTCCGCCCTTCTTCTCCCCCTTGGTCCTCCGTCAAGTTCCTCCTAATCCTCCTATACGTGCAAACATATGGTATTTGTCCTTCTCTGCCTGACTTATTTCGCTCAGCATAACACCCTCAAGGTCCATCCATGTTGCTACACATGGCCAGATTTCATTGTTTCTCATTGCCATGTAGTATTCCATGGTATAGATAAACCACATCTTCTTGATCCATTCATCTGTTGATGGACACTTAGGCTCTTTCCATGTTTTAGCTATTGTGGAGAGTGCTGCTATGAACATTGGGGTACATGTGCTCCTATGCCTCAGCATTTCTGTATCCCTTGGGTAAATTCCTAGCAGTGCTATTGCTGGGTCATAAGGGAGTTCTATTGTTAGTTTCCTGAGGAACCTCCACACTGTTTTCCAGAGGGGCTGTACCAGTTTACATTCCCACCAACAGTGCAGGAGGGTGCCCGTTTCTCCACATCCTCGCCAGCATCTAGAGTTCTCTGATTTGCTCATTTTAGCCACTCTGACTGGCGTGAGGTGGTATCTCAGTGTGGTTTTGATTTGTATTTCCCTGATGAGGAGGGATGCTGAGCATCGTTTCATGTGTCTGTTGGCCATCTGGATGTCCTCTTTGGAGAAGTGTCTGTTCATGTCTTCTGCCCATTTCTTCACTGGGTTGTTTGTTTTTCGGGCGTGGAGTTTGGGGGCTCACCTTGTTTAGACCAAGATGGCAGAGGCTCATCCACTTTCCTGTCCTCCTGATGGGAAGATCTGTTGCTGGAAGGTGCCCATGCCAGCGGCCTCCAGGCGGCCAGAGACAAAGGGCATAGTGCTCCACCTCTGCCGTGGACCCAACAGCCAGCACCTTGTGAGGCCTTCCCCTTCCTTCCTTACTCTGGAAGTGTTTAGGAAACGTGGGCAGAGGATGCTATACACCTGAAAAATGGAAGGTGGACACGTATGTGCGCATGGGTTGAGCACCTCTGTATACCCATCAGACTAGAGAGTCAAGGGGCTCAGGCACAAGGGGAGACAGACAAGCCAGCCAGCCAGGCTGCAGGGTGGGAGGAAGTGGCCCCTGGGGGCATGGGTCCCTGGAGACGGGAAGGCTGGAGAGGGGTGTGCCTGGTGCGGCCAGTGGGGCCGGGCCCTGGCAACACGAAGAGCTGGGAACTGCAGAATGTGGAGGGTAAGAAGCCGGCGTGTCTGCTGGGGGGGGGGGCACCGGGTGCATGGTGGGGGGTGGCCACTCCGGCTGGTCCATCGAGGATTCTGGGCCCAATCCTGTGGGCAGCAGAAGCCACTGAAGAGGAAGACGTGGTGAAATTCGCCCTTTCAAAAAATCACTCTGAAAGCTAGCAGAACGGGACCGTCAGGGGACCGCGGCTCAGGAAGGGGTCCGCCCTTCACTTCTCCTGGGAGGCTTGAAAGCAGGTAACAACACGTGCAAATCCAGTACGAAGCCTAGTGGGCTCCTCATGCCCCCCACCCCCAGCACAGCGGTGCCTGCCCTCCACACTTACCCCCAGAACCTTCCAAATGGCAGAATATATTCCAGAGGTGGGGTTTGGTGTGGGGAACATGCGAGCGACTTCCTAGATCCCTCATGCCCCATCTGTAGCTCCAAGCCCAGGGCTTCTGGACTCCAGCGGTGGCGGGGGAAGCGCTGATCCTGGGGCCTCTGGTCAATGGCGCTTCTGGGGGCTTCCACACGTCCCCTGGGAGGACCAGCCTACACAGCGTCTCCAGCTCCAGGTCATCGCCAGCTTTCAGCTCTGGGCCATCCTTGCTTTGTTTTCTGTTTTACTTTTTTATTTTAGAGATGGGGGAGGGATAGAAGGGAGAGAGAGAATCTTAAGCCGACTCCGTGCTCAGCGAGGAGCCCAAACCTGGGATCGAGAGTCGGATGCTCAACCGACTGAGCCACCCAGGCGCCCCGTGCCATCCTTGCTCTTGAATTTCCCGTCCTGAGGTCCAATCGGAATAGGTCCCGGCGACCCCACCAAGATCGGCATTGAGGTGGCGGCCTCAGTGATGCACGCGTTTCTTCTGTTTCTGGAAATCCAGCAGGACAGGAGGCCAGGTGGGCGCGTCCCTTGACGAGGGGCAGGAGGTGGCCCTCCCTACAGTGCCCTGCTCCTCTGCGGTCAGGACCCTCACCCCTTCGGGTGAAGCCTCACGCGGCCCCTGCCCAGGGCTCCCCCACCAGCCCTCCCGGTGTCCCCTTCCTCCAAGGCGAGTGACGTTGGGAAACAAGACACCCGGAAAGTGGGGGTCTCTCAGCCGCAGGGGCGTCCTGTCCCACCCAGTCCACCGGGGCCCCTCTCTTAAGTCACATTCCCTCTGTGTCTGTCTCTCACAGACACACACACGGAGAACAGTTTCAGTGGGTTTCTAGAGAACGATGGGTAACACAGCTCTGCACCAGGGACTCTAAGCGGTGCCGCGCCGGGGGTGTTCCCCTCAGGCTTGGGGACCTTACCTCACCGTGTCCCTGGGTGCCTCCTCCCTCTGCCACCGCCCAGCAGGACCCTGCAGTGGTTCAAGCAAGGCCTTTGGAATCTGGGCGTCCGGACTTGCACCCCAGCCCCGCCACTTACTGGGGCTCGGAAGGCCTCCCTGGGCTTCCCACAGGCCTACAGCTCTGGGAGTGAGCGGTCAGGACCAGACCCCGTTCCAGATTCTTCTCGTCTGTCCAAGATACCAGATGGCCGAAAGGCCGGTGTGGGCTTTGCCTCAAGGGGGCAGATGTGGCACCAAGAGTATCAGCCCGGAACCTGGGCTTGCCAATCTGTGGCTCTTCGATGGTGTGTCCTGCTTAAGCCCAGTTCATTCACTCACTCACTCACTCACTCACTCACTCATTCGTCTAATCATTTGTCCTCTACACGTTCCTGAGAATCCACCTTGGGCCCTGGGGTTGTCCCCCAGGCCCCTCCTGGGCGGGGGTCTTTGACCAAAGCCAGAGTGGTGAGTCGAGATGGGGATGGGTAGGGGTGCCAAGGTGGGGGCCTGGATGCAGGGTGCACAGCTCATGGTGTGCCTCCTGGGGGACCCCTGCCCCCCATATCTGTGCTGTGAGGATGGACAATCAGGAGGGACAGCCTGCCTTTGCCCAAACCCCAAGTGATGCTCCCTGTGTGAACCCTTTTTCCTTTTGCAAGGACGCATGGGCATCCTCTCAGGGGGACGGAGACCCTTCCCAGGGCTCCCCGGAGGCTCAGCGGGCGGGGGGGGGGGGGTCAGAGACTGTGCGGCTGTGAGGCCGAGGGCCCTGTGAGGCCGAGGGCAGCTGTGTGATGGAGAGGCAGGGGAATTGTGCTCAAAGCGAGGATAATTGCTGGTTGACCGTGGACGTTCGTACTGAAGGGCCAGAGTGTGAGCAGGCTGTGAAGTGTGCGATCTTGCCCTTGTTCTTGACTCCAGGGCTGTGTCCTGCACTAATGCAAATCCATTTCCAACTGCGTTGGTCTTTGCTGATTGATCTTTGGATCCCAAGTTCAAGTATAGAATCAGATCTCAAATATAAGCAGTTTTTTCACTGACATTCTGCCATTTGGTTGACCACAACAGAAACCTACTTAAGGACATTTTAGCATTCCAAAAAATAAATAAATAAATAAAATTAAAAACCGTCTAGTCTCACCGTTGCTCAGTATTTAGGTTTTAGAGCTTGCATAGCTAAATAAATCTGAGTCTATCCTCTCCTCAGTTTTATTTTAATTTACTTATTTATTTACTTACTTAAAACTTATTTATTTTGAGAGAGAGAGAGCAAGAGTCAGCAGGGGAGGGGCAGAGAGAGAGAGAAAGATTGAGAATCCCAGGCAGGCTCCACACTGTCAGCACAAGCCCCACAAACCGTGAGATCATGACCCAAGTCAAAATCAAGAGTTGGCCACTTAACCGGCTGAGCCACCCAGGCACCCACTCAATATATATTTAAAAAATACACGTGTGTGTGTATATACATATGTGTGTGTATATACATATATATATTTATTTGATAAATATATATATATATATTCAAATAAAATACTCCAAACCAAACTATTTGGTTTCACAATAACAAAAGGCCGGTAGGTTCCGCGGCTGGCTCACCCACCGTGAGTGCCCGGCGGTGCCCCGGGGTTCCGGTGTCACATGGATGGGGTGACAGCATCACAGCAGCAGGTGCAGTTCCACCCGGAAGGTTCTAGCGTGGGCTCCGCCGGCAGCGATGAACGTTAGCGGGAGCCCTGTGGTGGGACAGCGGTGCCTGCGCCGTGTTTCAGCCCTGCCCCTGTGGCGTCTGTCTTCCTGTGAGGCTGTAGCGAACTCAGTGGGACAGTGCTCTGGCCCCAGCAGGCAGACCCCACAGCTCCGGTGACGAGGGCGTCCATCCATTCTCTGTGTGCCGTCCTGGCTGCTGAGGGGACTGTGACCCTGGTGGGCACGGAGGGGGCCTCGGATACCCCGGAGCCTCTGCGGTATGAGCTCGGCCCTGCGTGTTGGGATGAGGCTCACTGAACCGAGTCGGGCTGAAGTTACTAGAAGCTAAGGCACTGGGACTGGCTGGCGCCTTGTTCTACGGGAACGTGCGGGTCTCGGGCCGGCCTCCTGTCTTGGGCCACCTCCGCAGTTCTCCCGGGAGTGTGTGCGTGCCCAGGCCTGCATGCTGTTTCCAGAACTGGCACGGTCAGAGCACTGGTAAGAAGGTAAAGCTACTGCTGTCAGCCCCCCAGAGTATGTGATGCCCTCCAAAGCCAAGTGCATGCATTCATTCAGCACGCCATCGCCGGCTCCTGTCGCCCCCGCCAGGCACACAGAGACCTCTTGAAGTTGCCTGGTGCCCAAGAGCCTTGCCACAACCCGTTACGGGTGCCCGCCGCCCAGGAGAGGAGAGGGGTCCAAAGGCGCCTTTAAAAATGCTCTTGGGGGAGGAAAAGCAAGGGAAAAGGAAGATGATGGAGTTCCAAGTTTCTCACTGGATCTTTTACCCTTTGCTTCCCCTGAGATTGCTTTTAGGTGAAGGTTGAGCATCTCTATTTGATTTTTATGTCGATTCCACATTTCCGTTCCAAGGGCTTTGATTTTTAGTGTAATCAGCCTCAGTTTTCAGCAGTGATTCTAGAATATGCGTTTAGGTATCGATCTGTGATAGAGCTGCGTGGCCCCGGCGATTGGCATCTCTGCTGAGACAAATTAACCCAAGGTTGCAGCAAGACTATTCACCATTTAGACAGAGGATGTCTCGGCACCTCCCCTGGAGGCAGGGAGGGAAGGATTGGTTTATTTATGGATGGTGTTTGAAGGATGTCAAAAATTGATTTACTGACACAGCCCTGAGGGAAGTCACAAGGTATTTGCCTGACGACCGCCTTGAAGGCGTTCTGACCATATTCTGAAGCCCTGGGCAACCCTTCAGGCACCACACTGAGCACACAGCTCTGTCCATCCGCAGGGCCGTCCAGCGCACCTGCTCCCGGCACAAGGCCCGAGTGACAAAAGAGGGCAGCCTTCGTGAAAATGGCACCTGGGCCCGCGACCACCTTCCTATCATGCGTTCTTTGGGTTTTTTCCTGAAGCGTGGGTCCAGAAAAGGAGGTGTCCTACAGCTTGAGGATGGATGCTCCCCTAGAAGGAGGTAATGGGACCTGTCCTTTCCTGCCCCAGGCGGTCAGCCTTCTACCGGGTCCTGTCCCAAAGGCACCCCTACGGTCTTCCTGGGTGCCGTTGCAGGCTCTTCTCTCTGCCTGCAGGGCCCCTCCAGAAGTGCAAGGCCATGAGCGGATGCTGGCTCTCTAGGGGCTCACATCCAAGTTCAGAAGGAGGAGGAGATAGAAAGCATTGTGGAGCAGACACCACCAGCCGTGAGCGCCAGCCCAGACCTCCAGGCCCGGGGGCGGGTATGGAGAAAGGGCTTCCCTGGACAGTGGCAGCTGCAGGGCCCCGGATGTGGGTGAGATCCTGAAGCGACATGGGCGAGACTGGCCTGTGCCCCGGGGAAGCCCTGTGAGCAAGCGTCGGGAGATGACAGTTGGGATGGAAAGGAGCCATCATCGCCCCATGTCCCCTTTCAGTCACACTGCTTTGACCAGGCTGTAGCATCTGAACATTTCCATTAAAATTAAAATGCACCATGATGAGAATGGAGAATAAGCTGAGTGCTTATTCTCAGGGAGAATTCTTATTCTCAGAATAAGCTTTCTCAGGGAGTAAAGATCACCATTCAAATTTGCTACAAATAAATTGCTAGTGCCCTCCATCAGGGCTGTGGCAATTTCTGCCTGAAAAGGTAACAAGAACTGATAATGTATTGAGGGCAGAGTCCTTGGTTTCTATTACCGTTTACTTATATCTGCAGAGGTTAACTTGCCATCCTCTGGGCATTTTTTCCTTCTGAATGATAGTCTATTCTATGGTAATAATTTGGTTTTGGGAAAATCCAAAGACTATCCCAAACAGAACTGTCTTGTTCCCGCTGAGGTGGTAATTTTTAATGAATAGAGAATTTAGTGAAGTTGTATCTTACGGGACATGGAAATCTGCAAGCTCCTGCAAGGGTAGAGAAATCAGTTATTGGTAGCTTTTGAAGCTCATGAACAATTGGGAGACCTTGTACGTTGTTCACAATATTCGAGATCAGGCAACAAAACCTTCATCGTCCTCTCTGGTTTTATGTGAATGCTTTCAGGAATGAAGAGTTACCGTTTACAGGTTTTAGGGATTCCTTCATTGGTTCTTTCAAAATAAGAGGGGTGGTTTTCTTCAAGAGGGAGAAAATGTATCCGTAACGTTTGGCTATAGTTTTCTGTCTTCTTCGCCCGCATAGAAACCTGGTTAAGTTTCCTGTTCTCTGACAGGCGAGTGGTCGGTGGGCTTGGTGGTGATTAAGTGAAGTCAAGTATGGCTTCAGGATGGGTGAAAATGTGCCTTTGAGAAGCTTCCTGGTATCTTTACTGCGAGGGAGGACTTCATTCTTCCAGAATAAGCTCTCCGCTTTTTATTCGTCTTCAAGAGGGCAAGATGCATAATTGGAATTATGCAGATTCGTGCATGGTCCGTGGAAAATTGAAACTGAAATTATCCCTTAACAGACTCACTGACACGCCAGCATTCTTACAGGCCCCTGCCCGGGGCCCAGGTAGAGCACGGCCCTGTCCTCAGGAGGGTCCCCGCCTGTGCTGATCCAGGGAGGGGCTGGCAGGGAGCCCAGTGCGGACCAGTACATCAGAGGTGGCGGTACAGTGGGCCTTTGCAGTTTCCGTGTGCACGTATGGGGGTTTTAAAAAAATTCTTTCGTGAAATCAGTTTCAGCATATAATCCAGAACCGCGCGCACAGGTCTTTGGCAGTGTGCTTACAATAAAGCGCTGAAATGAATTATAAAGGGTCTTTTACTCTTCCACACAAAGGGTTTTCTAAATTCTTTGAAGACCAATTGCCACTCTGTTAGTATGTCAGGAACTCCCAGCGGGGATTCTTGGCTTAGGATTCTCTGTCCTTTCCTTCCACTGGGCCCATCCTGTGCTCAGGGAAACCTCTCCTCCAGCTTCTGAGCCCCTCACGAAGGAAGTGGGTTCTGCCCCTGGCCAGCTGAGGATGGAATAGCAGTAGATATTTATTGTCCTACTTTATGGAAGGGTAAACTGAGACATCAGACCTACAGCCAGCAACCTTCTTTCTTTCTTTCTTTCTCTCTCTCTTTCTTTCTTTCTCTTTCTTTCTTTCTTTCTTTCTTTCTTTCTTTCTTTCTTTCTTTCTTTCTTTCTTTCT